>NC_137784.1:47444275-47708939 GCF_963455305.1 Plecotus auritus | reverse complement strand
ATTTCAGTGCAGTCGGGATGTTTTGTGTCCCTCCTGAATGAGAAAGCTAGCCGCGTGCTTGCTGCCCGCCCTCTCTGCACAAGGCGCGAATAAGCAAGCCGCGTATTCAGCTGCCCACCCTTTCCAAGTGCGAGTCTCCACACCTCTGTCCTCCACAGCTCCTCTGGGTCTCAGTGTCCTTTTATCTTTCCTTCTAGTTGTAGAATTTCCACTCAGCCAGCTTTCTGGTGGTTCTGGACGATGTCCGCTCTGTCTTCCAGTTGCAGTTTTGAAATTGTTGTGCGAGGCAGCAGTATAGGTGTTTACTTATGCCGCCATCTTGGTTTATCCTCAATAATATTTTCTTATAATCATTTGTATTTCTGTGATGTCAGCTGTTACTTTTATTTTTTTCATTTCTGTATATATTTATTTGATTCCTATCTCTTTTTTTCTTTAAAAAATCTTTATTGTTGAGAAAGATGGCGACCAGCAAGAAGGCAGGGAGGGAGAGTGTGTGAGAGAGTGAGGGAGTGATAGAGGAGTGTGCGGACATGAGTGGTATGTGTGTGTGTGTGTGTGTGTGAGCTAGGGACAGTTAGATCCTGCAGGTCTTTTGGCAGGGGGCTGCTGGACTGGGCAGTCTTAGACTGCTAAACCCTGCTGCCACCACAAACACTTGGGGGCAGCCAACACTGGCAAAGAAACCACGCCATCTTGAAGAGCAGAACTGCTTCTGACTAGGATCCTAGCCTCACCACCACTCAATTTGGTCTCAGACACAAACCAGGACCCTACAGACACTCAAGATAAAGACCTGCTACCATAGCTGCAGACCCACGGACACCAAGACTCCAGGCATCCTGGCTGCAGATTTATGTCAGTCACAGAGCCCATCCCCCTCCCTGCCAGCCATTGCAGCGGCATAGGACCTGCTAGACCTGTGCTGCGTGACCAGGCCTCCCACTGACACAGGGTAGTGGTGCGACTTAACTTTGACTCTGGGCATGTGTACACACAGGAAATCTGTTTCCCATGGCCCGTAAGCAGGCCTCCCGCTGACACAGGGAGGCTGTGATTCTGGGTGTGAGGACATGGGAAGTCTGTTTCCTGTGGCGCAGGAGTGGGCCTCCCACTGATACAGGGCAGCTGTGTAACCCAGCCCCCCAAGCAGACTGGGGACCGTGATTCTCCATGCAAGAGGCCACACTGAGCACCAGTGACTTGACCACCGATGAGAAACAGAGTCCCCTTGTGTGTGTGTGTAGAATCAGGGTCCCCAGTCTGCTTGAGGGGCTGGGTCCTCAATGCACACACACTGAGTTCCAGTAACTCCAATTCTCATTACACACACACACAGGGACACTGATTCTCGGTGCAAGGCCACACCAAACAACAGAGACTCTGATACTCAATTCTTGGTGAATGCACACAAGAACTCTGACTCCTGGTGTGCACTAGGGGAATCTGATTTTTGGCACATGCCAGCAGGGACTCTTTCTCAGCGTGGCACATGCAGGGACCCAGATTCTAGGTGAGCGCATGAGGCCACACTGAGCAATGGTGACTCTGATTCTCAGGACGTGTGGTTCCCACCAACCCATGGCAACCACAAGTCTTGGTGTCAGAGCTCTTCAGTGACACTCAGGTGGTGTGACACTCCCACTGCACACAGCTCAGGACCCCGCAACTCGGTGTTTGGACCTTCTGGTGATAGCTAGAATGGGGAGACAACGAAATAATCCCCAGAGGAAAGGAAATTGCCAAGAAAGGAAATAAGTAAAAAGAAAGCGTGTAACATGTCAGAAAAAGAAATCAGAGTAATAGTCGTACAGTTCATACACCAGATGGATGAGAAAATCAACAACCTATGCAAAAACCAGGAAGAAATCAAAAGTGATATAACTACAATAAAAAACACTATGGAAGGTTTCAACAGTAGACTAGAAGAAGCAGAAGACCGAATTAGTGAGTTAGAAGATAAGGTAGAGAAACAAGCCCAATCTGAACAGCCACTGGAGAAAAAAAATAAAAATCAGGAGGAGAGCCTAAGGGAGCTTTGGGATAAAATGAAACAAATAACGTATATATAATAGGGGTGCCAGAAGGACAAGAAGAGCAGCAAGGTTTAGAGAATCTATTGCAAGAAATAATGACAGAAAACTTCCCTGATATGGCGAAGAAAAAAGTCACACAAGCTCTAACTGGTTTGGCTCAGTGGATAGAGTGTCAGCCTGCAGACTGGGGGGTCCCAGGTTCAATTCCGGTCAGGAGCATGTACCTTGGTTGCAGGCACATCCCCAGTGGGGGGTGTGCAGGAGGCAGCTGATTGATGTTTCTCTCTCATCAATGTTTCTAACTCTCTCTCCCTCTCCCTCTCTGTAATGAATCAATAAAATATATTTAAAAAAAAGTCACACAAGTACAGAGAGTCCCAAGCAAGATGAATCCCAAAAGACCCACACCAGGACATGTCATAATTACAATGGTAAATGTTAACGACAGGGAGAATCTTAAAGGCTGCAAGAGAGAGACAGAGAGTTACCTACAAAATATCCCCCATCAGATTATCAAATGACAAAAACATATAAAGCTAGAAAGGAATGGAATGAAGTATACAAAGTGATGCAAAGCAAAGGACTGAATCGAAGAATACACTTTCCAGCAAGACTATCAATCAAAATTGAAGGGGAAATCAGGGGCTTCACAGACAAAAAAAGGCTAAGGGAGTTTATCACTGCCAAGCCAGCAATGTAATACATACTAAAGGGAATGCTATAAAAAGAAGAAATAGAAAGGGCGGAAGGAACAGAGGCATGAAGTACAGAAATGGCTACAAACAAGTACCTATCGATAATAACATTAAACGTAAATGGATTAAATGCTTGGGTTGGCAGGGGTGGGCAGTTGTGGGCAATCAGGTCAGCAGGGGAAGGCAGTTGTGGGTGATTGGGCTGGCAGGGGAGGGCAATTAGGGGTGATTGGGCTGGCAGGGGAGGGCAGTTGGGGACGATCAGGCTGGCAGGGGAGCAGTTAGAGGGCAATCAAGCAGGCAGGCAGGTGAGTGGTCAGGAGCCAGGGGTCCCAGATTGGAAAGGGTGCAATCCGGGCTGAGGGACACATCCCCAGTGGGGGGGTGTGCATGAATTTTATGCACCAGGCCTCTAATATATATATATATATATATATATATATATATATATATATATATATATATATATATATATATAAAATTTTGCCCTTTCTTTAATCTATCTATCTATGTATTCCTTTACTATTGGAAAAGGAGAATAGAGAGTAGATAGGCCTGAGTTGGTGATTGGAATTAACTAAGCTATTAGTAGAAAAGGAGAACAAGTGAGGAGAGGAAAAAAAGAAGTAAAAAAAGAAGAAAAAACAAACTAACCAACAATCAATCAAACAACAATAAGAAGACAGAAAGAAAGAAAAAGGAAAAAGAAAAAAAAGGAGGAATAAGAACAAAAATTTTGGATAGTGAAGAAAGAGAAGAGAGAAGTGTGTACATACTTGGAGCAGGGGAGAGGAAGTTAGATATGGGAGTAAGATCAATTTTTAACAGGGAGTAAAAAGAAAGGATAGAGAAAAACTAAAGCAGGAACAGGGTAAGAGAAACAGGATGATAAAGGGGAAAAGTGAAGAAGAAAGTGTTGGCATAAAGGAAAAATTGAGATAGAATAAAATAATGCTAAAATAAAAATGAAAATAAAATGTAGAACACTAATTCTAAAATAAAATAAATAAAAATAAAACAAAACTTTAAAAAGGTAAAATAATAGTAGTAATAATACTAATTTAAAATAAAAATATAATCCTATATGATAAAGAGGTAATATGCAAATTGACCATCACTCCAACACATAAGATAGCCGCCCCCATGTGGTCAAAGATGGCCACCCCCATGTGGACACAAGATGGCCACCACAAGATGGCCAGCAGGGAGGGCAGTTGTGGGCGATCAGGCCATCAAGGGAGGGAAGTTGGGAGGGACCAGGACTGCAAGGGAGGGCAGTTGAGGGCAATCAGGCCTGCAGGGGAGGACAGTTGGGGGGGACCAAAGACTGCAGGGGAGGGCAGTTAGGGGTCACCTGGGCATCAGAGGAGGGCAGTTAGGGTTGACCGGGTCTGCAAGGGAGGACAGTTGGGGGGGACCCAGGCCTGCAGGGAAGGGCGGTTGGGAGCGAACAGGCCTTCAGGGGAGGGCAGTTGGGGGGGACTCAGGCCTACAGGGGAGGGCAGTTGCAGATGACCAGGCCTGCAGGGGAGGGCAGTTAGGTGTGACCGGGCCTGCAGGGGAGGGCAGTTGGGTGGGACCCAGGCCGGCAGGGAAGGGCAGTTAGGGGCAATTGGACCAGCAGGGGAGCAGTTAGGTGTTGATCAGGCTGGCAGGGGAGTGGTGAAGGGGTGATCAGGCTGGCAGGCAGAAGCAGTTAGGGGCAGGCAGGCAGGCAGGCAGGCGAGCAGTTGGGAGCCAGCAGTCCTGGATTGTGAGAGAGATGTTAGATGTCCCACCAGGATCGGGCCTAAATGGGCAGTTGGACATCCCTCGAGGGGTCCCAGATTGGAGAGGGTGCAGGCTGGGCTGAGGGACACCCCCCCCCCCATGCACGAATTTTGTGCACCAGGCCTCTAGTTATTAATAGTCATGGATAAGGTAGGGAAATAATAATAAAAGTAAAATCAAGTGAGAAAAAAATTTGGTTTCTTAAGTAAAAGATAAAAAATAAAAAAGTGAAGTAGTGAAGGTTGTTCACTTCCTCTACTGTTCTGCTTGGCACGTCTGTTTCCTGTCAAGTAGTCAGCACAGTATTGAAGTTCCCTTCAATCCACTGCTCCTCTGTGTCATAGCCACAATCCTGTTTTCAAGCAGGCAGGATCTCTCTGCTCCCTTTGTTTCTCAGCCTGCCTTTAGTTGTATTTACACAAGAGAAAATTTCTGATACAACCCCTGGGTAGCAGTGTTTCTGTATTAATATCTAGGGCTTAAAGGCTCCTCTACCCAGTGTTTAGTTTTTTTTTTTCCTGCTGCACTTAATACTGGTTTGGAGGGACAGACTGCCCCAGAGCTGGTTTCCTGTTCATCTCTCCCCGCTCTGATCCCCAGTTTCCACAAAAACAGCTTTCCCCTGAAGTCTTGGTGAGTGTTTTTAATTGGAAGATCCTATGTACTGGACTTAGCAAGCAAACGCAAGGAGTTAAAAAGGAAAAAAGCCAAAGGAAGTGCGCAGACTCATGTCTTTTTCTCCTGGCACTGTGCAGGAGGTATAGAAATTCAGGCTGCCTTTCTGGCCCCAGCCCAGCTGTAGGCTAATATCTAGAGTCCCCTTCTTTCAGCAGCCCTGTGGACCCCCTTCCACATTTGAGGGCTACACTGACCCCAACAGCCACGAATTTTGTGGGGCGCAGTCTTCCTCTGAAATTCTAGTCCCTGCTGCATGCGTTTCTCCCTCCAGCCTGGATCCCAGATCTCACCTTTCTCTAGGCCTGTGGTTGGCAAACCGCGGCTCGCAAGCCACATGTGGCTCGTGAGCCACGGTTTGCCGCTCTGTTGACTAATGAGTTTGCTGACCACTACCCTTTACCTCTTTGCACACAATATGCCACAATTGCCTAATCCTCACAGCTTCCAACTACACAGTAACATTTAGTCTTGTCCAGTGGTAGGCAAACTCATTAGTCAACAGAGCTGCAAACCACGGCTCTAGGCAATATCTGACCTTTCTCTCCACAGATTGCCTGACCAGCTGTGTTTAATTGCCAATTCTGGGTGGGTGTTGTTTGATTCAGCTATTCCTTCCGTCTGCTCTGTGAGAAGGCGCAGGGCCCGTCTGCATATTCGGTGCTGCTTTGTCTCCCCCTGGACACACTTTTTAGGTGCCTGTGGTTGGGGAGGCTGGAGTCCCAGTGTTCATGGGTTCATAGCTGAGGCAGCTGGTCCCTGGGCATTGTGGTTGTAGGGTCCCGGGATGTATCCGAGGTCTCCTCAGTTGAAGGTAAGGCTGGGCTTCTGATCACAGCTGCTCTCCCCTTCAAGATGGTGTAATATTTGTGGCAGAGCCAGCTGCTCTAGGAGAGATTTCAGCAGCAATAGAGGCTGCCCGGCCAGGGGAGCCCAGTCTGCCAGTCCCCAATAGTCCTGTGGAATATAGATGTCTGTCTCTCTCTCAAATACAGACACTCCCCGCACGTCCATGCACTCTCCTTTCATTCTCTCACTCACAAACTATCTTGCAACCTGCTGTCCCATTGGCAGCCATCTTGGATTTGTTTCATTGATTTTTAGTGAAAGTGGAATGGAGGAGGGGAAGAGGGAGAAACATAGTTGTGAGGGAGATACATAGATTGGTTGCCTCCTGCATACAACTTGACTGGGCCAGGGATTGAACCTGCAACTCAGGTACATGCCCTTGTCTGTGAATTGAACCTGTGACCCTTTGCTCCACGGGCCGATGTTCTATCCACTTAGCTACACTGGCCAGGGCAGTATTATGTTTTCTTGATGTAGTATCCCCTTTATCATTATAAAGTGTCCATCTTTTTTATCTTGAGATCTATTTTTGTCAGATATAAGTATGGTTTCATCTGCTTTTCTGTAGATATTTGCTTGGAAAATCATTTCCCACTCTTTCACTTTGAAACTATCTTTGTCTTTGCAGCTTGGATGTGTCTCTTGAATGCAGCATATGGTAGGATTTAATTTTTTGACCCAATCTGATACTTTCTGCCTCTTTATTTGTGAATTCAGTCCATTTCCTATAGCCATTTTATCTTTTGTTTTCTGGGAAAAAACTGCTTCCATTCATTCTTTTCCTTTGTGTTTCTGTCTGTTGTTTTTGTTTTGTGGTAGTCTATACTTCTTTCCTCTTTTTTTATGCTACGTGTTTTAACCTTGGAGTTTTTGTGTGTGATTGCCATTAGGTTTATGAAAAATAAAGTTGCATATATACAGTAGCTTTTTTTTCCTTTTGAGTGTGTCTGATCTTCATCCTCCTTTGCCAGTTCAAACCTTTACCTGTTCCCCTTGTATGTTTTTGTTTTTACAAGTTATCCATGTTAATTCTGTAAGTTTTTTTGGTGATGTTGCTCATTGTGTTGTGACTTTATGTTCTTTGTTTCAGGTAGAATAAGTCCCTTGAATATTTCTTGTAGTGGAGGTTTTCTGGTGATTAAATCCCTCAGCTTTTGTATCTATAGGAAAATCTTTATTTCTCCTTCATATTTAAAATATAATTTTACTGGATATATTATTGGTGACTGGTATTTCTCTCTTCCAGTTGTTTGAATATTTGGTTCTACTTTCTTCTGGCTTGTAGAGTTTCTGCTGATAAGGCAGATAATATTCTGATGGATTTTCCTTTGCAGGTCACTTCCTTCTTTTCCGTGGGCATCTTTGAGAACTTTGCCTTTGTCATTAAATTTGCAGTTTTAATGCAAGTGCCTTTGAGAAGGCCTTTTTGTATTGAGGTAACTAGGTATTCTGTTTGCTTCATGGATGAGTATATAGTTTTTTCCCACAGGTTTGGGAAGTTCTCATTTACTATTTGTTTGAATAGGCTCTCTGTTACTTTCTCCCTCTCTTCTTCTGGTATGCCTATTATTTAACTTTTTTTTCTGATGCAGTCAGATAGTTTTTGTAGAGCTCTTTCATTTTTAGATCAATGCTCAGGTCTCTCTCTCTACTTTCCTCTGCATCATTTCTAGATTCTTATATTCAATGCCACTAATTCTTTCATCCTTCTGTTCAACTCTGTTTCCTATGCTCGGTAGTTCACTCCTAAACTCCTTAATTTCATGCTTCATTTCCAGGATTTGTGATTGGCTCTTTTTAAAAAATTCTTTGTTGTTTAAAGTATTACATGAGTCTCCTTTTTTACCCATTGACCTCTCCCCCGCCACCCCCTCCCCACAAGCACAAGCCCTCACCCTCCCTACACTATGTATCCATTGGTTGTGCTCATATGCATGCATACAAGTGTTTTGGTTGATCTCTTATCCCCTCACCCCCCATCTTCCCTCATGGATTGTACAGTCTGTTTGATGCATCTGTGTCTCTTGTTCTATTTTTGTTCATCAGTTTATGTTCATTATATTCCACAAATGAGTGAGATCATGTGATATTTATCTTTCGCTGACTGGCTGATTTCATTTAGCATAATGCTCTCTAGTTCCATCCATGCTGTTGCCAATGGCAAGAATGCCTTCTTTTTTACAGCAGCATAAAATTCCATTGTGTAGAGGTACCACAGTTTGTTTGTTTTTTAATACACTCATCTACTGATAGGCACTTAGGCTGGTTCCAAATGGTAAATTGTGCGGCTATGAACATAGGGGTTCATATATTCTTTTCTGATTTGTGTTTCTGTTATCTGGGGATACATTCCTAGAAGTGTGACTACTGGGTCAAATGGAAGTTCCATTTTTATTTATTTATTTTTAATTTATTTTTTGGAAGTTCCGTTTTTAATTTTTTGAGGAAACACCATACTGGTCTCCACAGTGGATGCACCAGTCTGCATTCCCACCAGCAGTGCAAGAGGGTTCCTTTTTCTCCACATCCTCGCCAGCAGTTGTTGTTTGCTGATTTGTTGATGATAGCCATTCTGAAAGGTGTGAGATGGTACCTCATTGTTGTTTTGATTTGCATCTCTCTCATGATTAGTGACTGAACATGTTTTCATATGTTTCTTGGCCTTCTGTATGTCCTCTTTTGAAAAGTGTCTATTTAGGTCTTTTGCCCATTTTTTGATTGGGTTGTTTATCTTCCTTTTGTTAAGTTGTATGAATTCCCTGCAAATGTTGGAGATTAAACACTTATTGGAGATAACATTGGGAAATACGTTCTCGCATGCAGTGGGCTTTCTTGTTGTTTTGTTGATGGTTTCTTTTACTGTGCAGAAGCTTTTTATTTTGATGTTGTCCAATTTCTTTATTTTATCCTTAATTTCTATTGCCCTAGGAGCTGTATTGGTAAAGGCATTGCTTCGGCATATGTCTGCTATTTTGCTTCCTATGTAGTCTTCTAAGATTTTTATGGTTCCCCATCTTGTATTTAAGTCCTTTATCCATTTTGAATTTATTTTTGTGTATGGTGTAAGTTGGTGTTCTAGTTTCATTTTTTGCAAGTAACTGTTCAATTTTCCCAACACCATTTATTGAAGAGATTGTCTTGACTCCATTGTATGCTCTTGTCTCATTTGTCAAATATTAATTGAACATAATGCCTTGGGTTGATTTCTGGGTTCTCTGTTCTGTTTCATTGGTCTATATGTTGTTCTTTTGCCAGTACCAGGCAGTTTTGAGAACAGTGGCTTTGTAATATAACTTGATATCTGGTATTGTGATCCCTCCAACATTGTTCTTCTATCTTAATATTGCTGCATCTAATCATGGTCTTCTTTTATTCCAGATTAATTTTTGTAGAGTTTGTTCTTTGAAATATGCTGTTGGGATTTAATTGGAATTGCATTGAATCTATAGATAGCTTTTTGTAGTATGGATATTTTAATGATGTTGATTCTACCAATCCATGAACATGGTATATTTTTCCATTTGTTTATGTCTTCCTCTATCTCTTTTTCCAGCGTCATGTAATTTTCTGAGTACAGGTCCTTTACCTCCTTGGTAACATTTATTCCTGGGGAAGAGAAACCAAGATGGTGGCATAAGTAAACACCTAAACTGCTGCCTCGCACAACAATTTCAAAACTACAACTAAAAGACAAAATGGACATCATCCAGAACCACAGGAAGGCTGGCTGAGTGGAAATTCTACAATTAGAAGAAAAGAGAAAAGCACACTGAGACTCAGAGGAGCTGCAGGAAGCAGAGGTACTGAGAAGCGCATGCAAAGAGGACTGGCAACTGAGTGCACAGCTGGCTTTCTCAAGTGGGAGGGAGACAAAAGCTCCTGACTGCACTGAACTCCAGTTCTGGGAGAGACTCTGGGGACCCAGACTCATTCGGATAGAAAGTGGACTATCTTGCAGCTGGCAAAACTCGAGTGTGGCTTTCTCTCAGAGGTGCTTGCAGCGATTATCACGGGACACTGAGACACAGTGGTCTATTAGGGCAGGGCTGATGGGAAACCAATGCTGCCTGCTTCGCCCTGAGACTCTGCCCCATCCAAGCTGAGCACAGAGGCTTTTGCAAGTGTTGTCTAATAAGGGTGGCTCCAGCACAGAAGTTCTCCCAGCGTAGACACCACTGATCCTCATAGCCAATAGCCTGGAGGTCAATTCCTCCCAGTGAAACCAACAACAATCAAGGCTTAACTACAACAAGACTGCACACAATCCACAAAGGGGTGCACCAAGAGTGTCCACCTCAGGTAACTGGAGAGGCTGAGCAACTGGGCCCTATAGGACACCTAGCACACAAAGCCACTCTATCAACTCAGGGAAGCAGCCAAAATGCGGAGACAAAGAAACAGATCACAAATGAAAGAAATAGAGGAAAGCAAACGATTGGATATAGAGTTCAAAACCACGGTTATAAGGTTTTTAAGAATTTTCTAGAAAAGGCTGATAAATTTAGCGAGACCCTCGAGGATATGAAAAAGGACCAACTAGAAATTAAGCATACACTGACTGAAATAAAAAATATTATACAGAGATCTAACAGCAGACTAGAGGATCGAAAAAATGAAGTCAAAGATTTGAAATACAAAAAAGCAAAAAACACCCAACCGTAAAAGCAAAAAGCAAAAAGAATCCAAAAATATGAAGATAGTGTAAGGAGCCTCTGGGAGAGCTTCAAGCATACCAACATCAGAATTATGGGGGTGCCAGAAGAAGAGAGAGAGCAAGATACTGAAAACCTATTTGAAGAAATATTGACCGAAAACTTCCCCCACCTGGTGAAAGAAATAGACTTATAAGTCCAGGAAGTGCAGAGAACCCCAAACAAAAGGAATCCAAAGAGGACCACACCAAGACACATCATAATTAAAATACCAAGAGCAAAACACAAAGAGAGAATATTAAAAGCAGCAAGAGAAAAACAGTTAGTTACCTACAAGGTAGCACCCATATGACTGTCAGCTGATTTCTCAACAGAAACTATGCAGGCCAGACAGGAGAGGCAAGAAATATTCAGTGATGAATAGCAAGAACCTATATTACTCTACCCAGCAAAGCTATCATTCAGAATTGAAGGTCAGATAAAGAGCTTCACAGATAAGAAAAAGCTAAAGGAGTTCATCACCACCAAACCAGAATTATATGAAATGCTGAAAGGTATTCTTTAAGAAGAGGAAGAAGAAGAAAAAGGTAAAGATAAAAATTATGAACAACAAATACATACCTACCAACAAGTGAATCTAAAAATGAAGTGAATAAAAAAATCTGATGAACAGAATAAACTGGTGAATATAATAGAATCAGGGACATAGAAAGGGAGTGGACTGACAATTCTTGGGGGAATGGTGCGTGGGGGGTGCGGGAAGAGACTGGACAAAAATCGTACACCTATGGATGAGGACAGTGGGGGCTGGTAAGGTCAGAGGGTGGGGTGGGAACCGGGTGAAAGGGAGTTATGGGGGAAAAAGAGGAACAATTGTAATAATCTGATGAATAAAGATTTATTAAATTAAAAAATTTATTCCTGGGTATCTTAATGTTTTAGTTGCAATGATAAATGGGATTGTTTTTTTAGTTTCTCTTTCTGTGAGTTCATTACTGGTGTATAAAAAAGCCATATATTTCTGGGTGTTAATATGGTATCCAGCTACATTACCAAATTCATTTTTTAAGTTTAGGAGTTTTTTGATGGAGTCTTTAGGGTTTTCAATGTACAACATCATGTCATCAGCAAATAATGGCAAGTTTACTTCTTCTTTTCCAATTTGGATGCCTTTTATTTCTTCTTCTTGCCTGACTACTATGGTGAGCAATTCCAGTACTATTTCAAAAGAGGTCATCACTGTCTTGTTTCTGAACTTAGGGTTAATGGTTTTAGTTTTTGCCCATTTAGTATGATGTTGTCTGTAGGTTTGTCATATAAGGCTTTTATTGTGTTGAGGTATAATCCCTCTGTTCCCACCTTGCTGAGAGTTTTTATCAGAAAATGGTGTTGGATTTTGTCAAATGTTTTTTCTGCATCAATTGATATGACTATGTGATTTTTATCTCTCAATTTGTTTATGTGATGTATCACCTTTATTTATTTGCAGATATTGTGCCAGCCTTGCATCCCTGGAATATATCCTACTTGGTCATGGTGTCTGATCTTTCTAATGTAATGCTGGATCCAGTTTCCTAGAATTTTGTTGTGGATTTTAGCATCTATGTTCATGAGGGATATTGGCCTGTAATTCTCTTTCTTTGTGGTGACTTTATCTGGTTTTGGGATTAGGGTAATGGCTGGCTTCATAGAAAGAGCTTGGAAGTGTGCTTTCTTCTTTAATTTTTTGGAATAATCTGAGAAGGATTGGTTTTAATTTGTCTTTGAATGTTCAGTAAAACTCCCCTGTGAAGCCATCTGGTCCAGGGCTTTTGGTTGTTGGAATCTTTTTGATTACTGTTTCAATTTCATTAGAACTTACTGGCCTATTCAGGTTTTTTATTCTTCCTGATTGAGTTTTGTAAGCTTTTATTTTTCTAGGAATGTGTCGATTTTGTTAAGGTTGACCAGGTTGTTGGAAAAGAGTTGTTCATAGTATTATTATTATTATTTACAATGCTTTTTATGTCGGCAGGGTCGGTTGTTACTTAACCTCTTTCATTTCTTGTTTTGTAAATTTGTGTTGTCTCTCTTTGTTTCTTGGTGAGCCTGGCTAGATGTTCATCAATCTTGTTTATCCTTTCAAAGAACCAGCTCTTGGTTTCATTGATCTTTTGTATAGTTTTTTTTTGGTCTCCATGTTGTTTATTTCAGCACTGATCTTTATTATCTCCTTCCTTCTGCTCACTCTGGGCTTTTCTTGTTGCTCTCTTTCCAATTCTTTAAGTTTCAAGGTGAGATATTTTATTACCATTTTTTCTTGTTTTTTTTTTGAGGTAGGCCAAAAGAGCTATGAACTTCCCTCTCAGGACTGCTTTCATTGTGTCCCATAGATTTTGAATTGTTCTGTTTTCATTGTCATTTGTTGCCATGATGCTTTTTATTTCTTCTTTGATCTCTTTGGTAACCCAGTCACTGTTTAATAGCATGCTATTCAGCTCCCTTGAAATCGTCCAGAAGTAGTTTTATGTATTTGGGTGCTCCTGTATTGGGTGCATACATGTTTACCAGAGTAATGTCTTCTTTTTGTATTGTTCCCTTTAGTATTATGAAGTGGCCTTCCTTACCTCTTGTTATGGCCTTTACTTTGAGGTCTATTTTGTCAGATATAAGTATTGCAACCCCAGCTTTTTTCTCATTTGCATTTGCCTGAAAAATGTTTTTCCACCCCTTCACTCTCAGTCTGTGTGAATCCTTTTTTCTGAGGTGGGTCTCTTGCAGACTGCATATATATGGGTCATGTTTTCTTATCCATTCAGCTACCCTACATTTTTTGAATGGAGCATTTAATCCATTTATGTTTAATGTTTTATTGATAAGTACTAGTTTGTCATCATTTTTTTTCTTAATGTTTGTGTTTCTTCTTGTCTTTCTGTTTCTTCTTTTTACCGCAGTCCCTTTAGCATTCTTTTTTTAAAACAAATCTTTATTGTTCAGATTATTACAGGTGTTCCTCTTTTTTCTCCCCATAGCTCCCCTCCACCTGATTCCCCACCCCACCCCATGCCCTTACTCCCCACCACTGTCTTCATCCATAGGTGTAAGATTTTTGTCCAATCTCTTCCCGCACCCCTCAAACCCCCTTCCTCCTGAGAATTTTCAGTCCACTCCCTTTCTATGTCCCAAATTCTGTTATATTCACCAGTCCATTCTGTTCTTCAGATTTTTTACTCACTTGATTTTTAAATTCACTTGTTGGTAGGTATGTATTTGATGTCATTTTGTTGTTCATAATTTTTATCTTTACCTTTTTCTTCTCCTTCCTCTTCTTAAAGAATACCCTTCAGCATTTCATATAATCCTGGTTTGGTGGTAATGAACTCCTTTAGCTTTTTTTTGTCTGTGAAGCTCTTTATCTGACCTTCAATTCTGAATGATAGCTTTGCTGGGTAGAGTAATCTTGGTTGTAGGTTCTTGCTATTCATCACTTTGAATATTTCTTGCCACTCCCTTCTGGCCTGCATAGTTTCTGCCGAGAAATTAGCTGACAGTCATATGGGTGCTCCCTTGTAGGTAACTAACCGTTTTTCTCTTGCTGCTTTCAAGATTCTCATTTGTCTTTTGCCCTTGGCATTTTAATTATGATGTGTCTTGGTGTGGTCCTCTTTGGATTCCTCTTGTATGGGGTACTGTGTGCTTCCTGAACTTGTAAGTCTATTTCTTTCACCAGGTAGGGAAAGTTTTCTGACATTATTTCTTCTAATAGGTTTTCAATATTTTGCTCTCTGTCTTCTTCTGGCACCCCAAAAATTCAGATGTTGGTATGCTTAAAGTTGTCCCAGAGGCTCCTTACACTATCTTCATATTTTTGGATTCTTTTTTCTTTTTGTTTTTCTGGTTGGGTGTTTTTTGTTTCCTCATATTTCAGATCTTTGGTTTGATTCTTGGGGTACGTTGATCTACAGTTGAGTTTCTGTATATTCTTTATTTTAGAGAGTGTATGCTTAATTTCTGACTGGTCCTTTTACATTTTTTTGGCATTCTCATTAAGGTCCTTGAAGGTCTCACTAAGCTCCTTGGAGGTCTCATCAAGTTTCTCGGGGGTTTTTAGAAGATTCTTGAGGAACCTTATAAATGTGGTTCTGAACTCTATGTCGTCCAGTAGTTTGCTTTCCTCCATTTCATTCGTGACATGTTTCTTTGTCTCCGCATTTTGCTTTTTCCCTGTGTTGATGGAGTGGCTTTGTGTGGTAGGTGACCTATAGGGGCCAGTAGCTCAGCCTCCCCAATCACCTGAGGTGAACTCTCTTGGTACACCCCTTTGTGGGCTGAGTGCAAAGTCTCGGTGTAGTTAAGCCTTGATTGCTATTGGTACACTGGGAGGAATTGACCTCCAGGCCAATTGGCTGAGAGGACCCGCTGTGTCTATAATGGAAGAACTGCTGCGCTGGAGACACGCTTATGGTGCAGGACTTGTTTCAGTGGGGCTTTGGTGCTCACTGAGTCTGCCTCTTGAATGTGTCACTTATGGATGTGAGAGTTGAAATCTGGTGTCTCACACTGACCACTAGGTACACTGGCTTCTGGATCTCCAATGGGGTGCAGGTCAGCTACTGTCTGAGGCCACCCAGCAGGAGCTACAGTGAGAACTACAGTTTTTTCCTCATTGCTTGTGGTTTGGAGGTTTTGGAGCTGTCTGACCTGGGCTTCAAGTTTGCTAGGTTAAGCTGCGATAGGGCAGGCCATTCATATGCTAAAGCCGCTGCTTAAAGCTTGGGTGGGTTTGTAGATTGTGCGGTGCGGGGTCTCAGGGCATCACTAGGCTAGGGCGTGGCAAACATCGATGGCTGCCAGTTACCCGTCTCTGCGTCTCTGACCGCATCCCCACGCCTGCGCACCAGCACAGTAAACAATTATTCCTGTATGCAGCCCTGCAAGAAAGCCTCCCTTTCTTTCCGACCCGATGGCAGACAGTCCAGCTTCTTCCCGTAGGAGTTTGCGTCCCCCGCGTCTCCCCAGAAACTGGATTTCAGAGTAATCGGGGGGCTTGTCTCCCTTAGGTTGAAAAAAACAGTGCTCCCAGTCTCCTGTCGCCAGCCCGATTCGCGTGCCTCCGTACCTCAGCTTTTCAGCGCTTGTGCACCTCTCAATGCTGTTTTCTCTTTCCTTCTAGTTGTAGAACTTCCGCTCAGCCAGCTTTCCCATGGTTCTGGGTGATAGACGTTTTGTCTTTTAGTTGTAGTTTTGAAATTGTTGTGTGAGGCAGCAGTTTAGATGTTTACCTACGCCGCAATCTTGTATCCTCTCCCCTTTAGCATTCTTGCATTGCTGGCTTGGTGACAATAAACTCTTTTAGCCTTTTTTTTGTCTGTGAAGCTCCTGATTCCACCTTCAATTTTGTTTAGTTTTTTTTATTAAGGTATTATATGTGTACATATCTTACCATTGCCCCCCTCCACTCCCATACATGCTCTCACCCCCCAATGTTTTGCATCCATTGGTTACTCTTATATGCATGCATATAAATCCTTCAGTTTATCTCTTAATTCCCCCACCTCTCCCTAACCTTACCGCTGTAATTTGACAGTCTGTTTGATACTTTACTGCCTCTGTATCTATCTTTTTGTTCATCAGTTTATAATGTTTTTCATTATCCCCAAATGAGTGAGATCATGTGGTATTTTTCTTTCATTGACTGGCTTATTTCACTTAGCATAATGTTCTCTAATTCCATCCAGGTGCCTACAAATGGTAGTAATTCCTTCTTTTTTATGGCAGCATAGTATTCCATTGTGTAGATGTACCATAGTTTTCTCATCCAGTCATCTGCTGACGGGCACTTAGGCTGTTTCCAAATCTTAGCTGTAAATTGTAAATTGTGCTGCTCTGAAGATATCCTTTGTGATTGCTGTTTCTAGTGCATATATCCTTTGTGATTGCTGTTTCTAGTTTCTTAGGATATATTCCTAGGAGTGGGATTACTGGGTCAAATGGGAGTTCCATTTTCAGTTTTTTGAGGAAACTCCATACTGTTCTCCACAGTGGCTGCACCAGTCTGCATTCCCACCAGCAGTGCATGAGGGTTCCTTTTTCTCCACATCCTCGCCAACACTTGTCATTTGTTGATTTGTTGATGATAGCCATTCTGACAGTTGTGAGATGGTAACGCATTGTCGTTTTGACTTGCATCTCTCGGATAATTAGTGACTTTGAGCATGTTTTCATGTGTCTCTTGGCATTCCTTCTGTCTTCTTTCGAAAAGTTTCTATTTAGGTCCGTTGTCCATTTTTTTATTGGATCATTTATCTTCCTTTTATTAAATTGTATAAGCTGTCTGTAGATGTTGGAGATTAAACCTTTATCAGTGATAACATTTGCAAATATGTTCTCCAATACAGTGGGGTTTCTTGTTGTTTTGTTGATGGTTTCATTTGCTGTGAAAAAGCTTTTTATTTTGATGTAGTCCCATTTGTTTATTTTCTCTTTGGCTTCCATTGCCCTAGGGGCAGTATCAGTGAAAAAGTTCTTGTGGCATATGTCTGAGATTTTGCTGCCTGTGGATTCCTCTAGTATTTTTATGGTTTCCCGTCTTATATCTAAGTCCTTTAACCATTTTGAGTTTACTTTTGTGTATGGTGTAAGTTGGTGATCTAGTTTCATTTTTTTTGCATGTATCTGTCCAATTTTCCCAACACCATTTATTGAAGAGACTGTCTTGACTCCATTGTATGCTCATGCCTCCTTTGTCAAATATTAATTGCGCATATTGGTTTGGGTCGATATCTGGATTCTCTATTCTATTCCATTGATCTATATGTCTGTTCTTGTGCCAGTACCAGGCTGTTTTGAGGACAGTGGCTTTGTAATACAGCTTGAAATCTGGTATTGAGATCCCTCCTACTTTATTCTTCTTTCTCAGGATTGCTGTGGCTATTCGGGGTCATTTTTTATTCCAGATGAATTTTTGGAGAGTTCTTTCTAGGTCTGTGAAATATGCCATTGGTATTTTAATGGGGAGTGCATTGAATCTATAGATTGCTTTGGGGAGTATGGACATTTTAATGATATTGACTCTACCAATCCATGAACATGGTATGTTCTTCCATCTGTTTACATCTTCCTCTATCTCTTTTTTCAGAGTTCTGTAGTTTTCTGCGTATAGGTCTTTTACCTCCTTGGTTAGGTTTATTCCTAAGTACCTTAATTTTTTTGGTGTGATGGAAAATGGGATTGCTTTTTTAGTCTCTCTTTCTGTAAGTTCCCTGTTGGTGTATAGAAATGCCATTGATTTCTTGGCATTAATTTTGTATCCTGCTACATTGCCGAATTCATTTATTAAGTCTGTTAGTTTTTTGATGGAGTCTTTCGGGTTTTTTATGTACAATATCATGTCATCTGCAAATAAAGATAGCTTTACTTCTTCTTTTCTAATTTGGATGCCTTTTATTTCTTCTTCTTATCTAATTGCAATGGCTAATACTTCCAGTACTATGTTGAACAGGAGTGGTGAGAGTGGGCATTCCTGTCTTGTTCCTGTTCTTAGGGGAAATGGTTTTAGTTTTTGCCCATTGAGTATGATGTTAGCTGTGGGTTTATCATATACAGCTTTTATGATGTTGAGGTATGATCCTTCTATTCCCACCTTGTTGAGAGTTTTTATCAAGAAAGGGTGTTGGATTTTGTCAAATGCTTTTTCTGCATCAATTGATAGGACTATGTGATTTTTATCTCTCAATTTGTTTATGTGATGTATCACATTTATTGATTTGCGGATATTGTACCATCCTTGCATTCCTGGGATAAACCCTACTTGGTCATGGTGTATGAACTTTCTGATGTACTGCTGGATCCGATTTGCTAGAATTTTGTTGAGGATTTTGGCATCTACATTCATGAGGGATATTGGCCTGTAATTCTCCTTCATTGTGTTGTCTGTATCTGGTTTTGGTATTAGGGTGATGCTGGTTTCATAGAAGGAGCTTGGAAGTGTTCCTTCCTCTTGAATTTTTTGGAATAGTCTGAGGAGGATAGGTTTTAGTTCTTCCTTGAATGTTTGGTAAAACTCTCCTCTGGAGCCGTCTGGCCCCGGGCTTTTGTTTACCGGAAGCTCTTAGATGACTGCATCAATTTCTTCCATAGTTACTGGCATGTGGAGCTGTTTAGATTCTTCTTCATTGAGTTTTGGAAGGTTATATTTTTCTAGGAATATGTCCATTTCCTCCAGGTTGTCCAGTTTGTTGGAATAGAGTTGTTGGTAGTATTTTTTAACAATCCTTTGTATTTCAGCGGTATCTGTTGTTATTTCACCTCTTTCATTTCTGATTTTGTTTATTTGGGTCCTCTCTCTTTGCTTCTTGGTGAGCCTGGCTAGAGGTTCATCAATCTTGTTTATCCTTTCAAAGAACCAGCTCTTGGTTTTGTTGATCTTTTGTATTGTTTCTTTGGTCTCTAGGTCGTTTATCTCCGCTCTGATCTTCATTATTTCCTTCCTTCTGCTTCCACTGGTCTTTTCTTGTTGCTCTTTTTCTAACTCTTTGAGTTGTTGGGTTAGGTAATTTATTACCATTGTTTCTTGTTTTTTGCAGTAGGCTTGTAGAGCTATGAACTTCCCTCTCAAGACTGCTTTCGCTGTGTCCCATAGATTTTGGATTGTAGTGTTTTCATTGTCATTTGTTGCCATGATGTTTTTTATTTCTTCTTTGATCTCTCTGGTAACCCAGTCATGGTTTAATAGCATGCTGTTTAGTCTCCATGTGTTTGATTTCATTGGGTTGTTTTTATTGTAGTTGATTTCCAGTTTTATGCCACTGTGGTCTGAGAAGATGCTTGATATGATTTCTATCTTCTTGAATTTGAAGAGACTTTGCCTATGTCCCAACATATGGTCTATCTTTGAAAATGACCCATGTGCACTTGAGAAGAATGTGTATTCTGTGGCTTTGGGGTGAAATGTTCTGAAGATGTCAATTAATTCCATCTTGTCTAGTGAGTCATTTAGGTTTTATGTTTCTTTGCTGATTTTTTGTTTAGAGGACTTGTCCAATGGTGATAGTGGGGTATTAAAGTCTCCTACTATGATTGTATTGCTGTCAACCTCTCCCTTGATATCTTCCAGGAGTTTTTTTATGTATTTGGGAGCTCCTGTATTGGGTGCATATATGTTTACCAGAGTTATTTCTTCTTGTTGGATTGCTCCCTTTAGTATTATGAAGTGGCCTTCCTTATCTCTTGTTATGTCCTTCACTTTGAGATCTAACTTGTCAGATATAAGTATTGCTACCCCAGCTTTTTTTTCAGTTCCATTTGCCTGGAATAACTTTTTCCATCCCTTCACCCTCAGTCTGTGTGCGTCTTTTTTTCTGAGGTGGGTTTCTTGTAGACAGCAGGTATATGGGTCGTGTTTTCTTATCCAATCCATTACCCTATGTCTTTTGATTGGGGCATTTAATCCATTTACATTTAAAGTTATTATTGATAGGTGCTTATTTGTCGCCATTCTTATTCTTTACCCCTGTCTTCCTTCTTCGCTTCCTATTTCTTTTTCTTTTTCTTTTCTTTTTTTTTTTTACAGCAGACCCTTTAGCATTTCTTGCATTGCTGGTTTGGTGGTAATAAATTTCCTTAGTCCTTTTTTGTCTGTGAAGCTCCTGATTTCACCTTCAGTTTTGATTGACAGCCTTGCTGGGTACAGTATTCTTGGATTCAGACCCTTCCTTTGCATGACTTTTTATATTTCATTCCATTCCCTTCTGGCCTGATGAGTTTCTGTTGAGAAATCAGTTCCTAGTCTGATGGTGGTTTCTTTGTATGTAACTTTCTGTCTCTCTCTTGCCGCTTTTAAGATTCTTACTTTGTCATTGTTGTTTGCCAATTTAATTATAATGTGCCTTGGCGTCAGTCTTTTGGGGTTCATTTTGCTTGGGACTCTGTGAGCTTCTTGGATTTGTGTGGGTTTTTTTCTTCCCTATATCAGGGAAATTTTCTGTCATTATTTCTTCAAAGAGGTTTTCTATTCCTTGCTCAGCTTCCTTTCCTTCTGGATCCCGTATTATGCGGATGTTGTTTTGTTTCGTGTTGTCCCAAAGTTCCCTTAGGCTCTCCTCCTGCCTTTTAATTTTTTTTTTTCTAGAAGTTGCTCTACTTGGGTATTTTTACCCATCTTGTCTTCTAGCTCACTGATGCGGTCCTCTGCTTCTTCTAGTCTACTCTTGATGCTTTCTATTGAGTTCTTTACAGCAGCGATGTCATTTTTCATTTCTTCTTGGTTCTTCTTCATTTCCTCTTGGTTCTTGCTCATATTGTGGAATTTGTCTTCCATTCTTTTCAGCCACCTTATGACCATTTCTCTGAATTCTTTCTCGGGAGGTTGCTTGCCTCCATTTCGTTTACTTCCTTTTCTGGTGATGCCTGCTTTTCTTTCATATGCGGGCTGTTTCGTTGTCTCCCCATGGCCTCACTTCTCTGGGTGTCTGGTTATGTAGTTCTCTCTCTCCTGTGTTTATTTAAAGGCACAAAATACAGCACTACCAGGTACAACCCACAAGGCACTGAACAGAAATGTATTCATGATATTAATAACCTCCAATAAAGGTGACCACCAGAGAAAGGCAAATTAGGTGAAAGGAGAGAAAGAAGAAGAGGAAAAAGAAAGAAAGAAGAAAAAAAGCAGTGTCAAAATGAAATTGGGGAAAGGGAAAGAAAAAAAAGAAAAAAAAGTAAGAGAGACAAGAAAGAGACTAAGAGAGAAAGGGAAACAGACTATATATATTGGGGATAAAACTCCAATAGAACAATCACTAATCCCAGCAAATGTCAGCAACAAGTTCCTGGGGATTAATACAAACTACAACACCAACTAATATTGAGTGTGGCAAGGGAAAGCTGAAGCACAAAACAAACAAAAAAATAAACAAAAGAAGAATAAGCAAAACAATCTCACAAAAAATCATAAAAATTCGATATAATCTACATTCAAGCGAACAACAACAAAAGGACAAAGAGAAAAACAATTTTTTGGATAGTTAAGACAGCAAAGAGAGAGGTGTGTATGGACTTGGAGCAGGGGAATGGAGATTAGATATGTAAATAGGTTGAAATTTTAACAGGGGGTAAACTGAAAGAATAGGGAAAATCTAAAGCAGGAAAGGGGTAAGATAAACAGGACACCGAACAGGGTTAGGTTAGGAAGAGAGTGATGGCATAAAGGTAGAGTTGAGATAGAGTAAAACGACGCTAAAGGAATGATATAAATAGAATGTAGAACACTAATCCCAAAATAAAATGAAGAGAAAATAAAATGACACTTTAAAAAAAAAGATAAAATAGCAGTAATAATAATACGGATTGAAAATAAAAATGTAATAATTAAAAAGGTAAAATCAAGTGATGAAAAAAGAAAAAAAGGTTAGTTTCTTGAGTAAAAGATGCAAAAAATGAGAATAAAAAAATAAAAAAATAAAAAATAAAAATAAAATGTGGAGTAGTGAAGGTCATTCACTTCCTCTGTTGTTCTGTTTGGCACGCCTGTTTCTCAGTCCAGACAGTATTGCAGTTCCCTGCATTCCACTGCTCTTCAGTGTTGTAAGCCAGTCCTGATTTTAAGCAGGCGGTGTGTCTTAATTTCTCGTATTTCTTTATTTTTGATTACACAAGAGTCAATTTGTGATTCAGCCCCTAGGTGGCAGTGTTTCTGGATTGACTTCCGGGTCTATCTATGGCCTCTGTAGGCAATGTTAGAGCCTTCTTTCCCTGTGGCACTCACTACCGGTTTGTGGGAGTGGGCTGCCTCAGAGCTGGCTCTCCGATGGTCACTCCCCGCTGAGATCCTCAGGTTCCAGAAAAACAACTTTCCCCTGCAGTCTCCCAGGGTGTTCCCAACTGGGTGATCCTATGTATTGGTCTTAGTAATCAGAAGCAAGAATTTCAAGAGGAAAAAGCTCAAGCGTGGGAACTCCGGGGTTGCGCATAAGTCTGGGCAACCTGCAATTCTTAGGGTGTCCCTGCACTTCAGATCAAAATGGGTTGCTTTTTAGATATCCTTTCTGTTTGCAGCTCTGAGGACCCCCTTCCACATTCACGGATCCCGCCAGCCCCAAATAGCCACGGATTTTTCTAGGCACAGACTTCCCTGGTCCTCCAGCTCCCGCAAAACGCGTGTTCCTCTCTCGCTCTGGGACCAGAGACCTCACCTTATCCCAGGCAAAATCTGACCTTCCGTCGCGGAGTGTAGAGCTCCTCTGAACCTGTGTGTTTGCGCCAATTGGGTAGCGTTGTTCTGGGGCTCACAGCTGTTCCGTGGGTGTTGCAGTTGTGGATTCTCAGGCTTCCGATAAGCTCCACTTTCCGGCTCATGATGGCGCAGACTCCGCGTCCAAGCCCGCAGCTCCAGGAGGGAACCTAGCCGCAGTTGGGGCTGCCCGGTCAGGGGTACCCGTCTAGCAGTCCCCCACCTTCTTCTGGAGTTCAGCTGTCCCCCAACTTGCCAACAAACACTCCTTGTGCGACCCTCAGCTGTTCTTTCTTTCTGCTCCGGGACAAGGCTCGGAACACGTCTGTCTATTCCGCCGCCATTATTCCCTCTCCACCTTCAATTTTGAATGATAGCCTTGCTGTGTATAGTATTCTTGGGTTCAGTCCCTTGCTTTATATCAGTTTGTATATTTAATTCCATTCCCTTTTGGCTTGGTGTGTTTCTGTTGTGAAATAAGTTGATATTCTAATGGGAGAACCCTGGTAGGTTACTTTCTGTCTCTCTCTGGCAGCCTTTAAGATTCTTACTTTGTCATTGATTTTGCCAGTTTAATTATGATCTGTCTTGGTGTCAGTCTTTTTGGGTTCATTGTGTTTGGGACTCTATGTGCTTCTTGGACTTGTGTGTTTTTTTTCTTGCCAACATAATGGAAATTTTGTCCTTATTTCCTCAAACAAGTTTTCTATTCCTTGCTCCTCTTTCTCTTCTTCTGGACCACTATGATGCGGATGTTGTTTCGTTTTGTGTTGTCCCAAAGCTCCCTTAGACTCTTCTCCTGCTATTTAAGGTGTTTTTTTTTTCTAGTTTCTGCTGTGTCTCTGTGTTTTTTTCCTACCTTATCTTCTAATTCACTGATGCAGTCCTCAGCCTCTTCTAATCTACTGATTATGCCTTCCATTGTGGTTCTTTATTGCAGCTAGGTCATTCTTCATTTACTCTTGGTTCCTTTTCATGTTGGTGACATTCTCATTCAGCTCCTCATAATTCCTGTTGAGTTGTGTGTATTTGTCATCCAGCTTTTTGAGCATCCTTATGAACATTACTCTGAATTCTTTCTCTGTCATGTTACTTGCCTCCATTTAATTTAATTCCCTTTCTGGTGATTCCTCTTTTTCTTTCCTTTGGGGATTTTTTTTTTTTTTGCCTCTCCATTTCTTTGCTGTTATATTTTAATTGTTTCTATGTCTTAGATACAACTGCTTTGATATCCAGGTTCTTTTGGGCATGGTGCTATGTAGTTGGTGATTTTTGGAACCCAGTGGTGTGGTCTCTTAGGTCTCCTGGGCTTGGTGATCTAGCTGAGCTCCCTACTTGACCTGTTTGGGTTCTCTTGATGTAGTCGTGTCTTGAATGTTAGTTTCTTATTTGTGGATTCACAATGTGACTCACCCCGGCTTCATTGTGCAAGCTGTTTTAGATGTGATTGTTGTTCTGGTTCTTGTGGAAAAGGTTGTCTGAAGTCTCACTGGTATGTGTGCATTGTGGGTTTCCAGAGTCCACAGTCTGGGTGGAAGGAGTCTCAGGGCCTGAGGTCCAGGTACTTTGACTTTGGCCAGTGTTGTGTGATTCTTGCTGGAGTAGTGTCACTCTGCAACTCACTATGAGGTTCCTGGAGCCCATGGCAGTGGGGCCGGGTGTCTCATAGTCTGTGGTTGAGGCAGTTGGTCTCTGGCCAAAGTGATTTCCCTCTCTGAATCACGAGGGTTGTTCAGGATCCAGCAGCTGAGGATGTGGGAATCTTGGAGTCTGTGGCTGATACAATGTGACCTTGTCCATGGTGGTGATTCCTCAGTAACTCACCAATGTGTCCAGATATAGGCAGCTTGGAGGGGGATGTCATGGATCCTTCTTAGGGAGCTGTACACCCTTGGTTGGAGAGGCATACGCCCAGTGGCAGCTCACAGAGGTGCCCAGGAGCTGTCTTCCAGGAGTGTGTGCTCATGAGACCCACACACTGGATTGGAGCAATTGTGGTCTGCCACTGGCCCTGTGTAGGGGGAAGTCCCAGTTTCTGCATTGGGATATGTGTAGTCTTGTTTGGATACATGTGCTCAGCGGCTGCTTACAGAGGCGTCCAGGAGCTGTCTGCTGGGGCAGTGGGCTCATGGGCCCATGTGCTGGAGCAGCGCTACCATGGGGATTGGATGCCAGCAGCTGGGGTTGTGCCTTGTGACAGGTCAGAGAGGCACCCAGGGCTGCCTTACAGGGCAGTGAGCTCAGGTGGCTTCTGCGCTAAATCGGTTTGACTGTGGTGACTGGAGGTCAGTAGCCAAGGAGTGGGAAGTCCGTGTTTCTGTTGCTGGGGCTTTGCACCCTTGGTTGGTCACAAGTGTGCCTAGCAGCGGCTCACAGAGGCACCCACAGTTGCCTGCCGGGGCAGCGGACTCAGGGGTACTGCATGCTGAAACCACGTGACCACGGTGTCTGTGGGCAGGAAGCTTGGTAGGGGAAAATTCAAATTGCTACTGCCTGAGCTGTTTTCCCTTGTTTGGATAGAAGCATTCCCAGTGGGAGCTCAAAGAGGCACCCAGGAGCTGCCTGTAAGGGCAGTGGGCTCAGGAGGCCTGCGTGCTGTAAAGGTGCAACTGTGGTGTCCGGAGGTCAGCAGCCAAGGAGGGGGAATTCCCAATTTTTGCTGCCTTGCGCCCTTGGTTGGATTCACTTGTACCCGGTGGGGGCTCTCTGAGTCACCTGGGAGCCACCTGTCAGGGTGGCAGGGCTCAGGAGGCTGGAGCACTGGAAAGGCATGACTGCGGTGTCTGGCGGTAAGTAGCTCTGGATGGGGAAGACTCAGGTTTTGCTCCTGGGGCCTTGCATCCTTGTATGGATATGAGCATGCCCAGCTGGGGCTCACAGAAGCACCTTAGAGCCGCCTGTGGGGCAGTGGGCTCAGGAGGTCTGCACACTGGAAAGGCACAACTGTGGTGTCAGGCGGTCGACAGCTGTGGAGGGGGAAGACTCAGTTTTTGCTGCATTGCTTAGAGGTGTGGAGGAGGGGGATAATAATTAGAATTAGGATCGAAAGGACTAAGACCCCGCCCAGTTTATTGGGGATTGATCGTAGGATTGCATATGTAAATAGAAAATATCACTCTGGTTTAATGTGGGGAGGAGTGCTGAGTGGGTTATCTGGTGTATAATTATTGGGGTCTCCTAATATGTCAGGGGAGTATAAAACTAGGGCTAAGGGGGCTCAGGAGGCTGGAGCACTGGAAAGGCATGACTCTTAATTATTATCAAGAGTCCTAAAATACCCTTGATTGTATAGTAGGGGTGGAAGGGAATTATATCTATGTTGGAGGGGATTCCTGTTGGATTATTAGACCCTGTTTCATGTAGGAATAGAAGGTGAACTATAACTATGTCTGAGATGATAAAGGGGAGCAAGAAGTGGAAGGCAAAAAATTGGGTTAAGGTGGCCTTGTCTACGGAGAAGCCACCTCAGATTCATTCAACAAGGTTTGTTCCAATGTATGGGATTGTGGAGAGTAAATTGGCCCCATGGGAGAACATATCCTGTGAAGGTGGTTGCTATAACGGCGAATAGTAGGATAACGCCCACGTTTCAGGTCTCTTTATACATGTAAGATCCATAATAAAGGCCTCAGCCCTACATGTAAATAAAGACAAATGAAAAATATGGAGGCCCCATTAGCGTGGAGATAAGGTAGTACTCAGCCATAGTTTACGTCTCGACAAATATGGGTGACAGAATTGAAGGCTGTTGCGGTATCTGATGTATAGTGTATAGCTAGGAAAAGTCCTGTTAGGATTTGTAATGCTAAACAAGTGCCTATGAGGGATCCAAAATTTCATCACGATGAGATATTTGAGGGGGCAGATTAGGTCAATGAATGAGCTGTTGATAATTTTTATTAAGGGATGGGACTTTTGAATGTTGGTCATTGGTTGTTCTTGTAGTTGAAATACAATGGTGATTTTTCGTGTCACTAGTCGTGGGTATGTCCATGTAAGAATAATGTTAATTTATATTGTGTTTATTCTGAGTATTATTTTTGTGATTGGTTTTGTTGGTTTTTCTTCAAAACCGTCTCCTATTTACGGCGGGGTTGGGTTAATTGTAAGTGGTGGAGTTGGTTGTGGTATTGTTGTGAGTTTTGGTGGCTCGTTTCTAGGTTTAATAGTGTTTTTAATTTATCTAGGGGGTATGCTTGTGGTTTTTGGGTATACAACAGCTATGGCTATGGAGCAATATCCTGAGGCATGGGTATCTAATATGGCAGTGCTGGGGTCATTTATTATTGGTTTGGTTATGGAATTTATATTGGTTTTATACATATTAATTGATGGAAAATTGGAGTTAGTTTATGAGTTTAATGAGGTTGGGGATTGGGCTATTTATGATACAGGTGATTCAGGAATTTGGAGGCTATGGGCGTTGCTGCATTATATAGTTATGGTAATTGATTAGTAGTTATTACTGGCTGGTCTTTACTTATTGGGGTAGTAATTATTTTAGAGATTACCTGAGGAAATTAAATATGGTTATGGCGATGATAATAGTAATGAGAAAGGAGAGGAAATAAAATTTAATCAAGCCCTTTTGGCCAGAAACCATAGTTGAAGAGTTTTGTTGGATCTTAGATATTAATTTAGGCAGTGCATTTTCTAGTCAGATTAGGTCTATAAGTATGGTAGCTGATTTTTGGCTGATAGATAGGCTTATTAGGGGGTTAATATGGTGTATAATGGAGGGGAAATACCCAAGCAGGGTTGAGAATTTAAGTATAGTTGATGGGTGGTTATATTTTAAATTTTGGGTTACATGACTGAGTTCTAAGGCCAAGGTGAATCCCAGCAGGGTAACTAGTAGGGCAGTGAGTTTTAGATATAGGGGTATGGTTATTTGGGGTACGGTTGATGGGGTTGTGTTGTTGGAGATGATAAATCCGGCAAAGATGCTGCCAATTAGTAGGCGTATAATGGGGTTTATTAGTACGGGGCTGTTTTCATTAATTAGGATCAGGGAGGGATATCGTGGTTTTTCAAGTAATGCAAAAAAGATAATGCGGGTGCTATATACGGCTGTTAATGAAGTAGCAGTTAGAGTAAGTAGCAGGGCTCAGGCGTTTGTATAAGATGTATTAGCGGTTTCAATGATTAGGTCTTTTGAATAGAATCCTGTTAGGAAAGGTATTCCCGTCAATGCCAGACTTCCGACGATTAGAACGGTAGTTGTGAAGGGCAAGGGTTTAAATAGGCCTCCTATTTTTCGAATGTCTTGTTCATCATTTAGGCTGTGGATAATATACCCAGAGCACAGAAATAATATAGCCTTAAAAATGCGTTTGTGCAGATGTGGAGGAACGCTAGATGGGGTTGGTTAATGCCAATTGTAACTATTATGAGGCCTAGTTGGCTTGAAATGGAGAAGGCTACAATTTTTTAATGTCATTTTGGGTTAGGGCACAGATGGCTGTAAAAAGAGTGGTAATGGCTCCTAGGTATAGTGCTGCTGTTTGAATCGTTTTGTTATTTTCTATTATTGGGTAGAATCGGATGAGCAAGAAGATGCCTGCAACTACTATTGTGCTAAAGTGTAGTAGAGCTGAGACTGGTGTAGGACCTTCCATGGCGGAAGGAAGTCATGGATGTAGGCCAAATTGAGCCGACTTTCCTGTAGCGGCTAACAGCAGCCCTATTAATGGTAGGGTAGTATTTTCCATGTTTAGGATAAATATCTGTTGAATTTCTCATGAGTTGGAGTTGGCTATAAATCATGCTATGGACAAGATAAATCCGATGTCTCCACCTGTGACTACCCAAAGCCCACGTCGAAGCTCCAATTGCAGGCTCCATGGTTCTAGGAGTATAAAAGAGGAAATAAATTCTGGCACTTAGTCACTCTGTCTGTCCCCCCCATTGGGTAATTATAATAAGAGTAGGCACTAGTGTGGCCTCAAACAAAATATAAAATATGATTATATAAGATCGCTTGTAGTGCAGCTGTATTGGCGTCTGTTCGCCCGTATCATCAACCAATGAGCAGGAAAGATATGATACCAACCCCCTCTCAACCAATGAAGAGTTGAAAAATATTGTAGGAGGTAACTAGGATCAGTATGGTGACTAGAAATATTAGTAGATACTTGAAGAAGCGGCTAATATTGGGGTCAGAGTGTATGTATCATATTGAGAATTCTATAATAGATCAAGTAATAAATAAAGCGATGGGTACAAATATTATAGAGAAAAAGACTAATTTAAAGCTGAGAGACAGTTTCATGGTTTGAATTGTTATTCAGTGTCAATTCGAGATTATTATTTCTTGTCCTGATTGAATAAATATAATAGTTGGGGGTAGGCTAACTATGAAAGAATATGAGATTATCGTTTTGGAGTATTCGGGGTAGTGATTATGATTTGGGGATTTGTTGGTGGCATTTACAAGGGGTAGAATTAGAATGACTAGTGATAGGAGCATTATAGTAGAGAATAAGTTTATAACTTTTATTTGGAGTTGCACCAATTTTTTGGTTCCTAAGACCAATGGATAACGTCTATCCTTTAAAAGTGTGGAAAAGCCGCATTTTTAGATACGGGCACATGAGTTAGCAGTTCTTTCATTCTTTTTCGGTAAATAAGAACTTTTATTTTTCTATTGTTAGATTCACAATCTAAAGTTTTTGTTAAACTATATTTACAGTATAAGATTCCCAAAATAATTTGTGGATTAGTTATTAATAGTAATAGAGGTACTAGGTGGAGTGACATGAGGGTGTTTTCTTGGGTGAAAGAGATTTTAATATTGTGAATGTGGTAGGTATATTTTCCTCGTTGGGTTGTGATCAGCATGTAGAGCATGTATAGGGCAGTGATAGTAATATTAATTCTTAGGAGGATAATAGATAGGCTAGCCAGGGGTGGGCAAACTTTTTGACTCGAGGGCCACAATGGGTTCTTAAACTGGACCGGAGGGCCGGAACAAAAGCATGGATGGAGTGTTTGTGTGAACTAATATAAATTCAAAGTAAAGGAGCGGAGGGGAGACCAAGAGAACCAGATAGAACAGCCGGATCCGGCCCGCGGGCCGTAGTTTGCCCACGGCTGGGCTAGACCATGAAAACATGGCTATAGTTACGAATAATTATCTGATTAGATTAATAGATGGTGGTAGAGCCAAATTCGTTAAGCTCGCTAGCAGTCATCAGGCTGCTATTAGGGGAAGAATTATTTGTAAGCCCCGGGCCAAAAGTATAGTTCAACTGTGGGTTCGTTCATAGTTAGAATTTGCCAGGCAAAATAGTATTGAGGATGTTAGACCATGCGCAATTATTAGTGCTGTGGCCCCTATAAAGCTTCAAGGGCTCTGGATTAGAATTGCTGTAATAACAAGTGCCATATGGCTAACAGAAGAGTAAGCAATTAACGACTTTAGATCAGTTTGACGTAAGTAGATGGAGCTGGTTATGATTATATCTCATAGGGATAATATTAAAAAGGGATATGCCATGAAATTAGTAGTGGGGCTTAGTATTAGGATGATCCGTAGTATTCCATACCCGCCTAGTTTTAATAAGATAGCTGCTAGCACCATGGAGCCTGCAATTGGAGCTTCGACATGGGCTTTGGGTAGTCACAGGTGGAGGCCGTATAGGGGTATTTTTACCATAAATGCTATTATATAAACTAACCATAGGGCTGAGTTGCTTCAAATGTGGGGTGAAGTCAATATTGAATTAATAATAGGTTTAATGAGCCTGTCGTAGTCTGGGTGTAGATCAGTGCAACCAGTAGGGGTAGTGATCCAGCTAGGGTATAAAAGAGGAAATAAATTCCGGCACTTAGTCGCTCTGTCTGTCCCCCCCATTGGGTAATTATAATAAGAGTAGGCACTAGTGTGGCCTCAAACAAAATATAAAATATGATTAGCTCAGTATCAGAGAATGTTATGATTAGAAAAATTTGAAGTAAAATTATTACAGTGATATATAGGTTTTTTTGTGTGTGTAACGGGCTCTTTAGATAAGTGATACTGGCTGGCAATAATTATAAGCGGGAGAAGTCAAGTTGTTAATATCAGTAGTGGGGTTGATAAAGAATCAGAGAAAAATAACATGGATAGGTTTAGACTGTTATCACAGGGTTGATTTATTAGGGGTAGGCATGTTATGCTAATTATTAGGCTGTGTGTTGTGAAGTTAATTCATATTATGTTGTTTTTTGAGAGTCATGTGAGTGGGATTAACATGATTGTAGGGAGAATAATTTTTAACATTGAAGTAGGTTAAGATTTTGTACATGATCAACTCCATATGTGTTGGATACTGCTACCAACAAAGACAAACCAAGCGCTGCCTCACAGGCCGCAAATACTAGCAGAATAATAGGTATTATACTAGCTAAGGTTGTATGGGTGATAAGAATTGTTACAGTGGCTAGTACGGATAGGGAGAGTATTACTCCTTCTAGGCATAGGAGTGATGACATTAGGTGTGATCGATATATGAGCAGGCCTAAAAGGGACGTAGTAAATGCTAATATAATGTTTATATGGCTTAAAGACATATTGATAATTATGAGATATGATCATAATTTAATGAGTCAAAATCATTTGTTTTTATTTTAAACTAATATTCAGATCACCTTTTGTATTCACTCATAAGCTAAGCTGATGATTAATAGTGAGATTAGAAGCAAGGATATTAGTAATATGGTTATTAGTTTATTGGTTTGAGAGGCTCATGGTAGAGGCAGTGAAGTGCAATTTCTAAATCAAATAGCAAGAAAGTAATGGCCACTAGAGAAAACTTTATTGAAAAGGGGAGGCAGGCTGATCCTATAGGGTCAAAGCCATACTCATATGGGCTTGATTTTTAGGCGTAGATGTTTATTTGGGGAAGTCAAAATGCAATTGTTACTAGTAGTGATACTAATAGGGTATTAATAAGTAGTGTTAGCATAAAATTTATTATTCTTCCTTGGGGTTTTCCAAGTCTAGCTAATTGGAAGTTAGCCGTACTAATTAATACTAAAAGAATAAGAGCCTCATCAATAAATGGAGACATATAAGAATAGCCACACAACATCTACAAAGTGCCAATATCAGGCTGCAGCCTCGAATCCAAAATGATGATTGGATGTGAAGTGGAAATTTAGTTGACGTAGAAGGCATACAATGAGAAATGTTGATCCAATAATGACATGGAGACTATGGAATCCTGTGGCCATGAAAAAGGTGGATCCATAAACACCGTCTGAGATAGTAAATGGTGTTTCATAATATTCAGAGGCTTGTAGCAATGTAAAATAAAGGCCTAGGAAAATAGTGATAAATAGTGCTGTTGCCTTCTATAAGACTGTGGTGGGCCCATGTGATGGACACTCCAGAGGCCAGTAATACGGATGTGTTAAGAAGGGGCACTTCTATCGGGTTTAGGGGGATAATTCCTGCTGGAGGTCAGTAAAGCCCCTAATTCTGGAGTGGGGGCCAGGCTCGAGTGATAAAAAGCTCAAAAGAACCCTGAAAAGAAGAATACTTCTGAGACGATAAATAAAATCATCCCATAGCGAAGTCCTTTTTGTACAATTGGTGTATGATGTCCTTGAAATGTGCTCTCTTGAATAATATCCCGTCACTGTTGATACATGGTCAGCGTATTGGTAATTAGGCCAATTGATAATAAGAGCATTGAATTATAGTGAAATCATATTACTAGGCCAGAAGTCAGGAGGAGGGCCGAAAGGGCCCCTGTCAGTGGTCAAGGGCTTGGGTTGACTATGTGATATGCATGTGTTTGGTGGGTCATTAGGCATTATCGTGTAAATAGAGACTTACTAATAGGGTAAAGACATAAGCTTGAATAAGGGCGACGGCGAATTCTAATATTGTTAGCAAGACAAGAATGATAAATGTGATAAAGGCGGTGGTCATGCTGATGTCCATTAGGGCTAGAGTAGTACCTCCAATTAAGTGAATTAATAAATGTCATGCAGTAATATTTGCTGTAAGCCGTACTGCTAGTGCTATGGGCTGAATAAATAGACTGATTGTTTCAATAATCACTAGCATGGGAATTAAGGGTAGCAGTGTGCCTTGGGGTAGAAAATGTGCTAGAGATGCCTTTGTTTTGTGGCGGAAGCCTAAGATTACTGTGCCTACTCAAAGGGGAATGGCCATGCCAAGATTTATTGACAGTTGAGTAGTTGGGTTAAATGAGTGGGGTAAAAGGCCAAGCAGGTTTGTTGAGCCAATAAATATGATTAGTGAGAATAGTATTAGTGTTAAAGTTTGACCCTTTTTACTATGAATGGCTATTATTTGTTTTGTAGTTAGGCGAAGGAGTCACTGTTGCATTGCAACTAAAAGATTGTTGATCAGACGTGTTGTTGTTGGGAAGAGAATGCTAAGGAATATAATAATAAGAATAACAATAGGTAGGCCTATTATCGTAGGGGTAATGAAAGAGGCAAATAGATTTTCGTTCATTTAGTTTCTCAGGGGGTTGTATGTTTTTGTGATTTAGTGGTTAGAGGTTCGGGGTTTGAATAGTAGTAGTGTTTTGAGATTTTTAGTTGGAATACTGTTCTGGGCCGCAAACATTGCACAGCCCCTCCATTGCCAGGAGGCAGGATGCCTTAAGACAGAGGGAGGTGCAGTAGGTCACGGAACAATGGGTAGGTTGGAATTTGGAGGGAGGTGGTGGTTCATGCTCCGGCCAAGCATGCCCAGGTGTTGCACCTGTGCCCTGAGTTTCTTAGAAATGGCTGAAATAGCTTTTGTAACCTTTGGGTTGTCATTGTAACTGTCCTAACTCCCTCTTGTGGTTCCCGAGTATAAATTTGCTGTAACACCTGTGGACTGCACTGCAGTTCGGCCTTTACCGCGGTGAAGTGCTGCAACTGTAGTTGCTGGCCAGCTTAATAAAGGCTCATAAATTTTGATCTCAGTCTCTGGTGGTCGTCTCTTGCAGGTCGCCCCACAACATTTGGAGGCCCCAGCGAGATACACTCTGGCCATGTTGCCGGTGGACGCCCCAGGTGAGGACACTCCAGTCTCCGTCCCGGGTTCCAGGGAGGCGGAGTGTCTCCTCCAAAATTCGCAATCCAAAAGTGAGAGCCACCTGGACCTCCAGTGGGGAGGTAAGCACTTGGTTTCTGTTTGTGGAACGTTCCCCTGGTGGACTGCAGGAGGGCTGGACGCAGCGGAGCCTCCGAGTCTGGACACCCAGTGCAACGGCGTCTGGGGTCCCTGTTACGTGTGACCTTAGGGTGCACGTGTCTGGTTTGTCTTGTCTTTGTTGTCCTTGTCTTTGTTAAATGGGTCAGGGCCAGTCATCTATGTCTACCCCCTTACAATGTTTTCTTAAGAATTTTCAGGACTTCAAATGGCACGGAGGAGACTACGGGACGTCGGTTAATGGTTTTGATTTGCAGAAATTGTGTGAATTAGAATGGCCCACATTTGGGGTTGGGTGACTGTCCACTGGGACCTATGACTTAGGAATGACTTATAGGGTTCATCATATTGTTTATGGCCGTCCAGGTCACCCTGACCAAATCCCTTATATTCAAATTTGGATTGACATTCTCACTGAAAAACCCCGGTGGTTGAAAAATTGCCAGGGCCAAGAAAGGAAATTGGGACAGAGAAAGACCGTTTTATTGGCTCATCCCCCAAAAGGAGACAAGAAGGTAGACCCTAAGGTCTTACCAAATGATCTGGAGGACAGGGTTCCTGACCTCCGGCCTCCCCCTTATGTTCCCCCTCCAGAGCCCCAACCGGAGGTGGGCCCCTCTGCCTCATGGGGGCCCCCAATACCCTCACAAATGCCTCCTAGTTCCGTTGCCCCGCCGCCTTCAGCACCAACATTATCAACGGGACAGACAGGAGGAGCCCCTGGGAACCCGACCCCGGCGGCACCCCTCTACCCTGCGCTCCCGCAGGTGCTTCCACTCAGAGAGAGAAAAAAAATCCGGACCCAAGTCCATGGCCCCTGGGGGGGGCCGGACAACTGGCCTCCCACTCAGACTCTGTCTGCAAACAACCCTTTCAGTCCGCCCCACACCCGGACCGGGACCCCTTATGGACCACCAGACACGACCACCAGAAGAGAGAGAGAGATGGGTCTCGGTGGCCCTGCTCCTATGTTCCCTCTACGCCAGGCGAGTCCCCCTGATGGTCACCCTTTTATGGTCTATGTACCTATCACCCACCAGCCGACCTGGGACGACTGCCAGCATCTACTTCAGACCCTTTTCACCTCAGAAGAGAGAGAGAGAGTGAAAGGGGAAGGGAGGAAGTTAGTCCTTGAGCCAGATGGCCAACCCACCACAGACCCAGGGAGGATCGAGGCTGTTTTTCCATCCAGAAGGCCACAATGGGATCACAACACTGATCGGGGAAGGGAGGCTCTCGACAGGTATCGCCAGACTCTCCTGAGGGGCATCCGAGCAGCAGCTCGGAAGCCCACCAACCTTTCCAAGGTAACAGAAACAGTCCAGGGACCAAACGAGAGCCCCACTGCCTTCCTCGAGAGGCTCTGTGAGGCATATTGGGTGTACACCCCAATAGACCCTGATGCCCCAGAGAATCGGCGGGCTATCAATATAGCATTTGTGTCCTAGTCAGCCCCAGATATTAGAAAAAAATTACAGAAGTTAGAAGGCTTTGAGGGGAAGTCACTTTCAGAACTGGTCGAGGTTGCCCAGAAGGTCTTTAACAACTGAGAAGATCAGACTGCTAACCTAAACACCAGAATGGCAAAGGTCCTTCTAGCCATAAATGAAGTGAAGGGACAGCAAAGAGGGACAGGAAGAAAAGAATGGGAGAAGAGAGGACAGACCCAAAAGACCCAGCTGGGGAAAAACCAGTGCGCCTACTGTAAGAAAGAAGGACACTGGAAACGGGAGTGTCCTGAGCGGCCAGGGAATAAGGCAGTCCCGGTGTTAGTGGCCAAAGGGGTACTAACACAAACTCTGGGGCTTTGGAAGAGGCCAGTTGCCTACTTGTCTAAGAGGTTGGACCCAGTGGCCGCAGGATGGCCGGGTTGTCTGAAGGCTATAGCAGCCATGGCCATACTGGTTAAGGAAGCCTCTAAATTGACTTTTGGCCAAGACTTACAAGTGGTTGCGCCCCACGCAGTAGAAACCCTACTGCACAGCCCACCTGAGCGCTGGTTATCAAATGCTCATTTCAAATGCTCATTATCAAATTCCACAGTGCATATACGTGGAGCCTTATATCAGGAGAGGGGCCTCCTAACCTCAGGGGGGAAGGATATTAAAAATGAGCATTTGATAACCAGGTGCTCCTGCTAGACTCCCCGAGGGTAAGCTTCTTGAAGACTACAGCCCTAAACCCGGCCACTCTCCTCCCCGATGAGGGAGCTGAAACTCCCCTCCATGACTGTGAAGAGACCCTGACTACCCTAACCTCCTTGAGGGCCGACCTGACAGACCAGCCCATCTCCAACCCTGAGGAGACCCTGTTCACTGACGGGAGCAGCTTTGTGGAGGACGGTATCAGGTATGCCGGGGCAGCTGTAGTTACACAAGAAAGAGTCATATGGGCACAGTCCCTAGGACCTGAGACTGCAGCACCAAAGGCAGAACTCATAGCCCTCACCCAGGCCTCACGGTGGGGAAAGGACAAGAGAATCAATATCTACACGGACAGTAGATATGCCTTTGCCACAGTGCATATACGTGGAGCCTTATATCAGGAGAGGGGCCTCCTAACCTCAGGGGGGAAGGATATTAAAAATGCTCCAGAGATACTAAACCTTCTTTCAGCCATTTGGGGCCCTAAAGAAGTTGCAGTCATCCACTGCAAAGGGCATCCAAAGGACAATTCCCCTGTGACGAAGGGGAACCAATTTGCCGACTAAATGGCTAAAGAGACTGCAAAAAGACCAGTAGGGTCCCTAGAAGTGCTGGCAGCCATACCTACTCAGGATCTGGAGCCCAACCCCAGGTACACCCCCGAGGAAGAGGATATAGCCAGGAGATGCCAGATCTGCGCACAAGTGAACCCAAGACCTCCGATAACAGCCCTGCCAGAAACCCGGTTTCGAGGTTCAAGCCCTGGTGAACACTGGGAAGTCGACTTTACTGAATTGCCCAGTGGATTGGGAGGATACCGATATCTCCTAGTATTTGTGGACACTTTCTCTGGTTGGCCAGAGGCATACTCGACCAGGGCTGAAACAGCACAGGTAGTAGTTAAGAAACTCCTCTCTGAAATTCTCCCCCGTTTTGGCCTACCTTTATTCATGGGGTCCGACAATGGCCCAGCTTTCATCGCTAAGGTAACCCAATCTTTAGTTAAGGCCCTTAAGGTCACATGGAAATCACATTGTGTTTATAGACCTCAGAGTTCTGGACAGGTAGAGAGAATGAATCGGACACTTAAGGAAACCCTAACTGAACTAAAATTAGAGACTGGCGAGAACTGGGTAAGTCTCCTCCCCTTTTGCCCTACTCAGGGCTCGCTGCGCCCCATATGTAAAAGGGCTGACTCCTTTTGAAATCATGTTTGGCTGTCCGCCACCTCTTCTCCCGTGGCAAAGCGGGGAAGAGCTAGCTGTGTTATCTAACAGAAATCTCAAGTCTTTGCAGGCGCTCCAGAGCAGTACAGCGGCTGCAAGGCGAATCGTCAGGGCAGCACACCAGGAAGCCCACCCACCGGACCCGGATAGCCCACCTGTGTGTGCTCCTGGCGACTTAGTCTGGGTGAAGAGGCACGAAGAATACAGGCAGTAAAGCTCATGGTCCTCCACACGTATTACCAGCAAATCCCCGGGGAAGGAAGGGAGGGATCTGAATCAACGATTTGATTCACCGTAAAGACCAGTAGGGAATGTTCTGGGCCACAAACATTGCACAGCCCCTCCATTGCCAGGAGGCAGGATGCCTTAAGACAGAGGGAGGTGCAGTAGGTCACGGAACAATGGGTAGGTTGGAATTTGGAGGGAGGTGGTGGTTCATGCTCCGGCCAAGCATGCCCAGGTGTTGCACCTGTGCCCTGAGTTTCTTAGAAATGGCTGAAATAGCTTTTGTAACCTTTGGGTTGTCATTGTAACTGTCCTAACTCCCTCTTGTGGTTCCCGAGTATAAATTTGCTGTAACACCTGTGGACTGCACTGCAGTTCGGCCTTTACCGCGGTGAAGTGCTGCAACTGTAGTTGCTGGCCAGCTTAATAAAGGCTCATAAATTTTGATCTCAGTCTCTGGTGGTCGTCTCTTGCGGGTCGCCCCACAACAATACAATAAATAGTGTCATAATTATTGATATAATTGTAATGGACCAAGTTGATGTGTTTAATTGTGGCATATCATTAAGGGAAGGCTTAAACTTCCAATCTCTAACTTAAAAGGTTAGCGCTAATTAGCTTCTTAACAAAGTTACAGCATTGATGAGGATCATTTTTCGAAGTGTTTCAGGGGGACTATTTCAAGAACAATGGGTATAAAGCTGTTGTTGGATTTGTGTTTTTAATCCTAGGGAGGGGATGGCTCAAGAGTGTAATACGTCCTCTGATGAGATTAATATTCGAACTGTCAGCTCAATGGGCAGGACTACTCGGTTATCAACCTCAAGTAGGGAAAGTTGTCCGGGGCTTAGTTCTTGGGTAGGAACTATATAAGAGTCAAATATCAGGTCCTCATAGTCTGTATATTTATAGCTTCAATACCACTGGTGGCCTAGGGTTTTAATAGTTACTGATGGGTTATTAATTTCATCTATTATATAAAGAATTCGTAGTGAGGGAAGGGCAATTAAAATTAGAATAATGGTCGGCAAGATTGTTCAGATTGTCTCCACCTCTTGTGTGTCTATGATACTAGTGTGGGTTAGACTGGTTGTTAGTATAAGTGAGATAATGTATAATACGAGGGAGCTAATTAGGAAGACAATCATCAGAGCGTGGTCATGGAAGCTTAATAGTTCTTCTATGATGGGTGATGTTGCATCTTGAAATCCTAGTTGGAAGGGATATGCCATAATGATATATAGGGGTTCCACCTATAATTTAACTTTGACTAAGTTATGTAAATTTTACTAATATCTTGCTTATTGAGAGAGACATAGTGGTTCTGGTATTGGCTTTAAACCAATTTCTGGGGGTTCGAATCCTTCCTCTCTTATATTTATTTTATTTGTGGTTTACGTAAGTGGGCTCTTCAAATGTGTGGTAGGGTGGGGGGCACCCGTGGAGTCATTCAAGATTTGTTGAGGGCAGTTCGACTATTAATACTTCTCGTTTGGATGCAAATGCTTCTCATACTATAAAAATTATCAGTACGACGTTGTTAGTGAAATAAAGGAGCCTATGGAAGAGACAGTGTTTCAGGTTGTATAGGCGTCGGGGTAGTCTGAATAGCGTCGTGGCATTCCTGACAACCCTAAAAAATGTTGGGGGAAAAAGGTTATGTTAACTCCCACAAATATAATCAGAAAGTGAATTTTTGCCCAGGTTGTGCTTATTGTGTAACCTGAGAATAGAGGGAATCAATGGATAAAGCCTCCCATAATAGCAAATACTGCCCCTATTGATAAGACATAGTGAAAGTGGGCTACTACATAGTAGGTGTCATGAAGAACAATATCGAGAGAGGAGTTGGAAAGTACAATGCCTGTTAATCCTCCCACTGCAAATAGAAAAATAAACCCCAGGGCTCACAATATGGCAGGAGATCACTTGATGTTGCCTCCGTGAAGAGTGGCTAATCAACTAAAGACTTTAACTCCGGTAGGGATGGCGATAATCATAGTAGTGGAAGTGAAATAAGCTCGGGTGTCTACATCTATATCCACTGTAAACATGTGATGGGCCCATACAATAAATCCCAGGAACCCAATAGATATTATAGCTCACACTATCCCCACATACCCAAAGGGCTCCTTTTTCCCTGAATAATACGTAACAAAATGTGAGATAATACCAAAGCCGGGTAGAATTAGAATATATACTTCTGGGTGACCAAAGAATCAAAACAGATGTTGATATAGGATTGGGTCTCCTCCTCCAGTGGGATCAAAGAAAGTCGTATTTAAATTTTGGTCTGTTAATAGTATTGTAATTCCGGCAACTAATACGGGGAGTGATAATAGGAGAACAGCTGTAATTAGAACTTATCAGACGAACAGTGGTGTTTGGTATTGGGAGAGGGCGGGGGGTTTTATATTAATAATAGTAGTAATAAAATTAATTGCCCCTAAGATTTAGGATACACCCACTAAATGCAAGGAGAAAATAGTTAGGTCAACGGAGGCTCCTGCGTGGGCAAGATTTTCTGCCAGAGGAGGGTAGACTGTTCAACCTGTACCTGCCCCTGCCTCTACTATGGATGATGCCAGGAGTAGCAGGAAGGATGGGGGAAGTAATCAAAAACTCATATTGTTTATTCGAGGAAAGGCCATATCAGGAGCCCCAATTATCAATGGCACTAGTCAGTTTCCAAAGCCTCCAATCATAATAGGCATTACTATGAAGAAAATTATTACAAAGGCATGGGCAGTGACAATCACATTATAGATCTGATCATCTCCCAGCAAGGCTCCTGGCTGACCTAACTCAGCGCGGATTAATAGGCTCAGTGCAGTACCTACCATGCTGGCTCAGGCGCCAAATAGAAGATATAGGGTACCAATATCCTTGTGGTTGATTGAAAATAATCATCGATTAATGAACATAGGTAAAATGGCCGAATACACATTAGACTGTAAATCTAAAGACAGGGGTAATGAATCCTCTTTTTGCCAGGCTCTGTGGTGTAATACATATTGAATTGCAAATTCAGAGAAGCAGCTTCAATCCTGTCGGGGCTTCTCCCGCCCTTTTTTTTTTTTTTTTGTGGGAGAAGTAGATTGAAGCCAGTTGTCTAGGGTGTTTAGCTGTTAACTAATGCTTCATGGGTTTGAATCCCATTGGTCTAGGGAGGGCTTAGCTTAATTAAAGTGATTGATTTGCGTTCATTTGATGTAGGATAAAGTCTTGCAGTCCTTAATATCAGGAATTAAATAATTCTTATCTTCATGAGGCTTTGAAGGCCTCTGGTCTAAGTAACCTAAACTCCTAATCCAAAATTAATATTATTGGTGTTATTGGGAGGATGAGAGTTGCGATAGTAGTTATGAGAAGCAAGCATATTATTTGTTTTGGATTTTTGTCAGCCAATTTTTATGTTGTTTGTTGTTGGAAATATTGTAAGTGATGTAGTGTACGTAATTTGTGTGTAGAAATATAAATTTAGTAGGGCTAGAAGGGCCATGAGTGTTGGTATGAGAATGTTGTTATTTTTTGTTATTTCTTGAATAATTAGTCATTTTGGTAAGAAGCCAGTTAGTGGAGGTAGGCCCCCTAGGGATAGTTTAATAATTAAAATGATTGTGGTGATTAGGGGTAGCTTATTTCATATATGGGATAGTGAAGTTGTTGTGGTTGCTGAGCTTGTTATTAATAGCATAAAGGTTGTGATTGTTATTGGAATATAAATATATAGATTTAGTAGTGTTATGGTTGGGTTGTAAATTAAAATGGAAATTATTCATCCCATATGGGCAATAGATGAGTAGGCTATGATCTTGCGTAATTTGGTTTGGTTCAGTCCTCCTCAACCCCCGACTGCAATTGATAATAGTGATATGATTATGAGAAGTGTTAGATTTATAAGGGGTGCGATCATGTACAGGACTGATAGAGGTGCTAGTTTTTGTCATGTTAGCAGAATTAGTCCTGATGATAGTGGGATGCCTTGGGTCACTTCGGGTACTCAAAAGTGGAATGGATAGAGTCCCAGTTTTATTGTAAGGGCTATTGTTATTATGATTGATGCTATTGGGTTGATTAATTTTATAATAGATCAATGGCCAGTATATAATAGATTAATAATTGCAGCTATTATGAGAAGTATGGAGGCAGTTGCTTGTGTTAAAAAGTATTTTGTTGCTGCCTCTGTAGATCGTGTGCTGTGCTGTTTTGTTAATAGAGGGATAATGGCTAATATGTTTATTTCAAATCCTACTCAGACTATGAATCAATGTGAGCTTATTATAACTAGTAGGGTCCCTGAGATCATTGTTGTTATAATTAGAGAGAAAGTTAGGGGATTAATTAGTACGGGAAGGATAAAAACCAACATTTTTGGGGTATGGGCCCGATAGCTTATTTAGCTGACCTTACTTAGAGTCTGGTGTAGTACAGGTAGCACGAAGATTTTTGAATTCTTAGGGGCAGGTTCAATTCCTGCAATTCTAGAAATAAGGGGGTTAGACCCCTATAATTTATTCTATCAAAGTAACACTTTTGTCAGACATATTTCTTATGTTTGGGGTGGGATACTCGCCAGAATAATTGGTAAAGTCACGTGTCATATACACATTACTAGGTTAAGGGGTAAAAAATTTTTTCATAATAGGTGTATTAGTTGGTAGTATTGGAATCGTGGGTATGATGCTCGAATCCATAAGAATAATGTTGTAAATAAAAGAGCCTTAGTTGTGAAATTGGCAGTGTATAATTCAGGAAGCATCGGGTTGTTGTGTGCCCCTAGAAAGAGGATGGTTGTGATGGCATTTATTATAATGATGTTAGCATATTCTGCAAGGAAGAAAAGGGCAAAAGAACCTCCAGCATATTCTACATTAAACCCTGATACTAGTTCTGACTCACCTTCTGTCAAGTCAAAGGGAGCTCGGTTAGTCTCAGCTAGGGTTGAGATGACTCATATGGCTAGGGGTCATGACAGAAGGATTAGTCAAATGTATTCTTAGGTTGTGATTAGTGTTGATAGTGTAAAAGAGCCACTTATAAGTAAAATAGAATAATAATGGCCAAAGTTACTTCATAGGAGATCGTTTGAGCTACTGCTCATAGGGCACCAATTAGTGCATATTTTGAATTTGAGGCCCACGCTGATCATAGAATAGCGTAAACGGCCAGGCTTGATAGGGCTAACATAAATAGTATGCTGAGATTTATGTTGATTAGTGGGTGTGGTATGGGCAGTGGGATTCATATTATCAGTGCTAGGGTTAGCACTAGGGTGGGTGCAATGATGAATAAGGTGAGGGAGGATGTTAATGGTTGCAGTGGCTCTTTGATGAATAGTTTGATTGCATTGGCAATTGGTTGAAGTAGTCCATAGGGTCCTACAGTGTTAGGCCCCTTTCGGAGTTGTATGTAGCCCAGTACTTTACATTCTAGTAGGGTTAAAAATGCCACGGCTAGAAGAATAGGGACAATTGTAGTTAGCAAATTTACAAAATACATGTTACCGTTAAAGAGAGGAGTTGAACCTCCGATTCTAAAAGCTCAAGTTTTATGCAATTACCGGTCTCTGCAACTTTAACTAAGCCCTTCTTTCGGGTGGTTATAGGTGTAACGGGATTAAGATTAGTTCATCTGTTTTGTTAGGGCGCTTATTTTAAGTGGGCCCTGTCTCTCTTGTCCTTTCGTACTGGGAGGGACTTGTAAATAGATAGAAAACGACCTGGATTGCTCCGGTCTGAACTCAGATCACATAGGACTTTAATCGTTGAACAAACGAACACATTAATAGCTGCTGCACCATTGGGATGTCCTGATCCAACATCGAGGTTGTAAACCCTAATTGTTGATATGGACTCTTAAATAGGATTGCGCTGTTATCCCTAGGGTAACTTATTTCGTTGATCGTCAATGGCAGATCAATGTGTAGTGAGATAATTTTGACTTGTGGGTCTTAATAAATTCTCTTGGAAGCTTATTTTTATTCCGAGGTCACCCCAATCCAAATTGCTAACTCAATTAAAAGGGGTTTGTCTCTTATGGAGAAATATTATGATTTATGAGCTAGTTAATTAAAGCTCCATAGGGTCTTCTCGTCGAATTTTTTAATTCTCGTCTCTTCACGAGAATGTCAATTTCACTGATCAAAAGCAAGAGACAGCAAAACCCTCGTGGGGCCATTCATACAAGTCCTTATTTAGAGAACAAGTGATTATGCTACCTTTGCACGGTCAGGATACCGCGGCCGTTAAACTAAAGTCACCGGGCAGGCAGTGCCTCTAATACTTTTTATGCTAGAGGTGATATTTTTGGTAAACAGGCAGGGTTTATGTTTGCCGAGTTCCTTTTACTTTTTTTAATCTTTCCTTGGCCGCACTCCTGTGTTGGGCTAACAATTGGTAATAAAGACTTAGCTAATAGATCATGTTTATTTTGATAACTATCAGTGATTTATTTGTTCTGATATACACGTGTGCGAGGAGAAATATTTCTTGTTACTCATACCAACATTGTTGCCTCTATTTGGAAATAGAGTGGTCCAGTCTTATATTAGGAGTATTGATTGCTATAATTGGGATTAGTTTTGTATACTGTTGAGCTTGAATGCTGTCTTATTTGGTGGCTGCTCTTAGGCCAACTACTGAGGTTTGGTTTTTTTTTTACTCTCTAATAGGGGTTGTATCCCGTATCTAAAAGGCTGTACCCTTTTAGATTATTACTTAAACTTACATTTTAATTCATTTGTTTTTGGTAAATTTAAGTTAGAACTAAAATTCTGTTCTGGACAACCAGCTATCACCAGGCTCGGTAGGTTTGTTGCAACTACCTGATAGTCATCTCACTATTTTGCCACATAGATGAGTTCACCCTTTAAGCTGCTAATAGGTAGCTCGTCTGGTTTAGGGTTATTTAACTTTAATTCTTTTTGCTAATATTTTCTAGTTGAATCATTATGCAAAAGGTACAAGGGTAAAGCTTTGCTATTTTTTACTTATAATTTTCTTTCATCTTTCCCTTGTGGTACTTTCTCTATAGCATCAAATATAATTTCTATCGCCTATACTTTAATTGTTGTAAATGTTTTGTTTTAGTCTTATTAAGATAGTTTTATGGGATTTAAATTTTGAGCTATGTTTAGTTTCAAAGTGGTCAGTTTATGTGAAATCTTCTAGGTGTAAACTAGGTGCTTTTATTTAAGCTACACTTTGCGTTGTCCAGGTGCACTTTCCAGTACACTTACCTTGTTATGACTTGTCTCCTCTCACAAGTTAATATTTTAGGTTTTATGTAGTAGTTAATATTTTTTATTTGAGGAGGGTGACGGGCGGTGTGTGCGTGCCTCATGGCCTTATTCAATTAAGCACTCTACTCTTAATTTATTGCTAAATCCACCTTTGACTCTTGGTTTCACATAAGTTTTCGTAAATGTTATTCCCCGGCCCGGGGAATGTAGCCCATTTCTTTCCAATCTATAGGCTACACCTTGACCTAACGTTTTTATGCTAATACTTGCGCTTACTGTATTTTCTTTTTAGAGATTGCTGAAGATGGCGGTATATAGGCTGATTTGGTGAAGATTGGTAAGGTAGATCGGGGTTTATCGATTACAGAATAGGCTCCTCTAGAAGGATATAAGCACAGCCAAGTCCTCTAAGTTTCTAGCTTTTGCTGGTAGTACTCTGGCGAATAATCTTGTTTGTAATTTTTTATGTTTAGGGCTAAGCATAGTGGAGTATCTAATCCCAGTTTGGGTCTTAGCTATCGTGTGGTCAGACTTTTTAAAGTTACTTTCGTTATGTATCTTACAGTAACTGGGGCTTTTTACAGCCTAGTTAGGGCTTGACGTTATTGGTCGTTTAAGTTCTAAAACACTCTTTACGCCGAATGTCTATTAGTTTGGTCTAATTGTATGACCGCAGTGGCTGGCACAAGATTTACCAGTCCTTAATATTATAGCTTAGTCAGACTTCCATTTATTTCTTAATTTCTATCACTGCTGTTCCCGTGGGGGTGTGGCTGAGCAAGGTGTTTTGAGCTACTTTTTAGTGTGCTTGATACCAGCTCCTTTTTACCATTAGTGGTTTAGAGGGCATTTTCACTAGGGCAAGGATTCTTGCATGTGTAAGTTTATTAATAACTAATAGAAAGGCCAGGACCAAGCCTATATGTTTATGGAGTGGTGAACTCATCTAAGCATTTTCAGTGCTTTGCTTTAATATTAAGCTACATTAACTTTTGGACTTGGTTATTAATTAGGAGTGTAGTGTTTGCGGGTGCGTTTATAGACCTGGGGAGATGTCTGTCTAAGGAAGGCGGATCTTTAAAGTAAGGGGGTGTGACCTTACGGGTAGTGAAGATTATAAAATTTGGCTTGGAGTTGAGTTAGGTCTATAAACATCATGATATTATTATTCTTGTTTTGGGGGTTTGGCAAGATAATATTAGTAATATTTTGATGCAGGCTTAATGGGGGGTAAAGGGAGTTTGTTGTATAAAATCGACCATGTCATGTTTATATGGGTGTATGCATATGCGTATGTCCTGTGACCATTAATCCTACTGTGGGTGTTTAGGTGTATGTGATCTATACCATTAATTGTATATACGAATATCAATCATGTCCTTGAACCATTATTGATTATGTCATCTGCATTATTAAATTAATATCCCGCTCCTCATTATGTGGACTAATGGTCTACATTTGAAACCAGCTGGACTTCTAGTCCCGGGTCGGGGCCTTTGATGGCCAGAGTTGAGTCCAAGCATCCCCCCAAATTTTAAAATACCAAGGGCATGGCACCACAGTTATGCCGCGGCATGGGCTGATTAGTCATGAATTAATCGAGATGTCTTATTTAAGAAGAACGAGTGGGCAATCTTAGTTTTTATGTGCCTGAAGTAAGACCCATTGTAGAAACCCCCACATGTTATGGGCCCGGGGTGAGAAGAGGGATACGTATTGGGCAGGTTGTTGGTTTCACGGAGGTAGGTAGATTATGAGAACCATTGTGGTTGTGGATATCCGTATTGATTTGGACTTATTTGACTATATGGGGTATGTATGATTACGCATCCAATGTATTATGTAATATTAATATATATATGTACTTGCTTAATATTCATGTGGAAGGTAATATTATGTACGATTATACATATAATGTATTATGTGGTTGAAAAAATGGCGGCGGAATAGACAGATGTGTTTCGAGCCTTGTCCCGGAGCAGAAAGAAAGAACAGCTGAGGGTCGCACTAGGAGTGTTTGTTGGCAAGTTGGGGGACAGCTGAACTCCAGAAGAAGGTGGGAGACTGCTAGACGGGGTTCCCCTGACCTGGCAGCTCCCACTGCAGCTGGGTCCCCTCCCGGAGCTGCGGGCTTGGACGCGGAGTCTCCGCCATCTGGAACCGGAAAGTGGAGCTTATCGGAAGCCTGAGAATCCACAACTGCGGCACCCACGGAACAGCTGCGAGCCTCAGAACAACGCTCCCCAATTGGCGCAAACACACGGGTTCAGAGGAGCTCTACACTCAACCACGGAAAGGTCAGATTTTGCCTGGGATAAGGTGAGGTCTCTGGTCCCAGCGCGAGAGAGGAACACGCGTTTTGCGGGAGCTGGAGGACCAGGGAAGTCTGTGCCTAGAAAAATCCGTGGCTGTTGGGGCTGGCGTGATCTGTGAATGTGGAAGGGGGTACTCAGAGCTGCTAACAGAAGGGCTCTCTAAAAAGCAACCCATTTTGATCTGAAGTGCAGGGACACCCTAAGAATTTCAGGGGTGTGCTAGACTTACACGCAGCCACGGAGTGCGCACACTTGGGCTTTTTCCTCTTGAAATTCTTGCTTCTGATTACTAAGACCAATACATAGGATCACCCAGTTGGGGACACCCTGGGAGACTGCAGGGGAAAGTTGTTTTTCTGGAACCTGAGGATCTCAGCGGGGAGTGGCCATCCAGAGCCAGCTCTGAGGCAGCCCACTCCCACAAACCTGTAGTGAGTGCCACAGGGAAAGAAGGCTCTAACATGCCTAGAGAGGCCATAGATAAACCCGGAAGTCAATCCAGAAACACTGCCACCCAGGGGCTGAATCACAAATTGACTCTTGTGTAATCAAAAATAAAGGATTACGAATTAAGACACACTGCCTGCTTAAAATCAGGACTGGCTTACATCACTGAAGAGCAGTGGAACGCAGGGAACTGCAATACTGTCCGGACTGAGAAACAGGCGTGCCAAACAGAACAACAGAGGAAGTGAATGACCTTCACTACTCTTCATTTTATTTTTATTTTTTATTTTTTTATTTTCATTTTTTGCATCTTTTGCTCAAGAAACTAATTTTTTTTCTTTTTTCCTCACTTGATTTTACCTTTTTAATTATTAAATTCTTATTTTCAATCCGTATTATTACTACTGCTATTTTATCTTTTTTTTTTTAAGTGTCATTTTTATTTTCTTTTCATTTTGTTTTGGGATTAATGTTCTACATTCTATTTTTATCTTTCCTTTAGCATCATTTTACTCTATCTCAACTCTACCTTTATGCCATCACTCTCTTCCTCACTTTTCCCTTTTTGGTGTCCTGTTTATCTTACCCCTTTTCTGCTTTAGATTTTCCCTATTCTTTCTGTTTACACCTGTTAAAATTTCACCCTACTTATATATCTAATCTCCATTCCCCTGCTCCAAGTCCATACACACCTCTCTCTTCGCTGTCTTAACTATCCAAAAAATTGTTTTTCTCTCTGTCCTTTTGTTGTTGTTCACTTGAATGTACATTATATCGAATTTTTATGCTTTTTGTGAGATTGTTTTGCTTATTCTTCTTTTGTTTATTTTTTTGTTTGTTTATTTCTTCTGTTTTCCCTTGCCTCACTCAATATTAGTTGGTGTTGTAGTTTGTATTAATCCCCAGGTACTTGTTGCTGGCATTTGCTGGGATTAGTGATTGTTCTATTGGAGTTTTATCCCCAATATATATAGTCTGTTTCCCTTTCTCTCTTAGTCTCTTTCTTGTCTCTCTCACTTTTTTTTTCTTCTTTTTTTCCCTTTTCCCAATTTCATTTCGACACTCCTTTTTCTTCTTCTTTCTTTCTTTTTCCTCTTCTTCTTTCTCTCCTATCCCCTAATTTGCCTTTCTCTGGTGGTCACCTTTATTGGAGGTTATTAATATCGTGAATACATTTCTGTTCAGTGCCTTGTGTGTTGTACCTGGTAGTGCTGTATTTTGTGCCTTTAAATCAACGCAGGAGAGAGAGAACTACATAACCAGACACCCAGAGAAGAGAGAGCATGGGGAGACAAAGACACAGCCCACATATGAAAGAAAAGCAGGCATCACCAGAAAAGGAAGTAAACGAAATGGAGGCAAGCAACCTTCCAGAAAAAGAATTCAAAGAAATGGTCATAAGGTGGCTGAAAAGAATGGAAGACAAATTGACAATATGAGCAAGAACCAAGAGGAAATGAAGAAGAACCAAGAAGAAATGAAAAATGACATCGCTGCTGTAAAGAACTCAATAGAAAGCATCAAGAGTAGACTAGAAGAAGCAGAGGACCGCATCAGTGAGCTAGAAGACAAGATGGGTAAAAATACCCAAGTAGAGCAACTTCTAGAAAAAAAAATTAAAAGGCAGGAGGAGAGCCTAAGGGAACTTTGGGACAACATGAAACAAAACAACATCCGCATAATACAGGTTCCAGAAGGAAAGGAAGCTGAGCAAGGAATAGAAAACCTCTTTGAAGAAATAATGACAGAAAATTTCCCTGATATAGAGACGAAAAAACCCACACAAATCCAAGAAGCTCAGAGAGTCCCAAGTAAAAAGAACCCCAAAAGACCAATGCCAAGGCACATTATAATTAAATTGGCAAACACCAACGACAAAGTAAGAATCTTAAAAGCGGCAAGAGAGAGACAGAAAGTTACATACAAAGGAACCCCCATCAGACTAGCAACTGATTTCTCAACAGAAACTCATCAGGCCAGAAGGGAATGGAATGAAATATACAAAGTCATGCAAAGGAAGGGTCTGAATCCAAGAATACTGCACCCAGCAAGGCTGTCAATCAAAATTGAAGGTGAAATCAGGAGCTTCACAGACAAAAAAGGACTAAGGGAATTTATTACCAAAAAACCAGCAATGCAAGAAATGCTAAAGGGTCTGCTGTAAAAAAATAAAAGAAATAGGAAGCGAAGAAGGAACACAGGTGTAAAGAATAGGAATGGCGACAAATAAGTACCTATCAATAATAACTTTAAATGTAAATGGATTAAATGCCCCAATTAAAAGACATAGGGTAATGGATTGGATAAGAAAACAGGACCCATATATCTGCTGTCTACAAGAAACCCACCTCAGAAAAAAAGACGCACACAGACTGAGGGTGAAGGGATGGAAAAAGGTTTTCCAGGCAAATAGAACTGAAAAAAAAGCTGGGGTAGCAATACTTATATCTGACAAATTATATCTCAAAGTGAAGGACATAACAAGAGATAAGGAAGGCCACTTCATAATACTAAAGGGAGCAATCCAACAAGAAGAAATAACTCTGGTAAACATATATGCACCCAATACAGGAGCACCCAAATGCATAAAAAAACTCCTGGAAGATATCAAGGGAGAGATTGACAGCAATACAATCATAGTAGGAGACTTTAATACCCCACTATCACCATTGGACAAATCCTCTAAACAAAAAATCAGCAAAGAAACATCAATCTTAAATGACTCACTAGAACAGATGGAATTAATTGACATCTTCAGAACATTTCACCCCAAAGCCACAGAATATACATTCTTCTCAAGTACACATGGGTCATTTTCAAAGATAGACCATATGTTGCGACATAGGCAAAGTCTCTTCAAATTCAAGAAGATAGAAATCATATCAAGCATCTTCTCAGACCACAGTGGCATAAAACTGGAAATCAACTACAATAAAAACAACCCAATGAAATCAAACACATGGAGACTAAACAGCATGCTATTAAACCATGACTGGGTTACCAGAGAGATCAAAGAAGAAATAAAAAACATCATGGCAACAAATGACAATGAAAACACTACAATCCAAAATCTATGGGACACAGCGAAAGCAGTCTTGAGAGGGAAGTTCATAGCTCTACAAGCCTACTGCAAAAAACAAGAAACAATGGTAATAAATTACCTAACCCAACAACTCAAAGAGTTAGAAAAAGAGCAACAAGAAAAGACCAGTGGAAGCAGAAGGAAGGAAATAATAAAGATCAGAGTGGAGATAAACGACCTAGAGACCAAAGAAACAATACAAATGATCAACAAAACCAAGAGCTGCTTCTTTGAAAGGATAAACAAGATTGATGAACCTCTAGCCAGGCTCACCAAGAAGCAAAGAGAGAGGACCCAAATAAACAAAATCAGAAATGAAAGAGGTGAAATAACAACAGATCCTGCCGAAATACAAAGGATTGTTAAAAAATACTACCAACAACTCTATTCCAACAAACTGGACAACCTGGAGGAAATGGACATATTCCTAGAAAAATATAACCTTCCAAAACTCAATGAAGAAGAATCTAAACAGCTCAATATGCCAGTAACTATGGAAGAAATTGAAGCAGTCATCAAAGAGCTTCCGGCAAACAAAAGCCCGGGGCCAGATGGCTTCACAGGAGAGTTTTACCAAACATTCAAGGAAGAACTAAAACCCCCCTCAGACTATTCCAAAAAATTCAAGAGGAAGGAACACTTCCAAGCTCCTTCTATGAAGCCAGCATCACCGTAATACCAAAATCAGATAAAGACAACACAATGAAGGAGAATTACAGGCCAATATCCCTCATGAATGTAGATGCCAAAATCCTCAACAAAATTCTAGCAAATCGGATCCAGCAGTACATCAGAAAGTTCATACACCATGACCAAGTAGGGTTTATCCCAGGAATGCAAGGATGGTACAATATCCGCAAATCAATAAATGTGATACATCACATAAACAAATTGAGAGATAAAAATCACATAGTCATATCAATTGATGCAGAAAAAGCATTTGACAAAATCCAACACCCTTTCTTGATAAAAACTCTCAACAAGGTGGGAATAGAAGGATCATACCTCAACATAATAAAAGCTATATATGATAAACCCACAGCTAACATCATACTCAATGGGCAAGAACTAAAACCATTTCCCCTAAGAACAGGAACAAGACAAGGATGCCCACTCTCACCACTCCTGTTTGACATAGTACTGGAAGTATTAGCCATTGCAATTAGACAAGAAGAAGAAATAAAAGGCATACAAATTGGAAAAGAAGAAGTAAAGCTGTCCTTATTTGCAGATGACATGATATTGTACATAAAAAACCCGAAAGACTCCATCAAAAAACTAACAGACTTAATAAATGAATTCGGCAATGTAGCAGGATACAAAATTAACGCCAAGAAATCTATGGCATTTCTATACACCAACAGTGAACTTACAGAAAGAGAGACTAAAAAAGCAATCCCATTTTCCATCGCACCAAAAAAATTAAGATACTTAGGAATAAACCTAACCAAGGAGGTAAAAGACCTATATGCGGAAAACTACAGGACACTGAAAAAAGAGATAGAGGAAGATGTAAACAGATGGAAGAACATACCATGTTCATGGATTGGTAGAATCAACATCATCAAAATGTCCATACTACCCAAAGCAATCTATAGATTCAATGCACTCCCCATTAAAATACCAACAGCATATTTCACAGACCTAGAAAGAACTCTCCAAAAATTCATCTGGAATAAAAAATGACCCCGAATAGCCACAGCAATCCTGAGAAAGAAGAATAAAGTAGGAGGGATCTCAATACCAGATTTCAAGCTGTATTACAAAGCAACTGTCCTCAAAACAGCCTGGTACTGGCACAAGAACAGACATATAGATTAATGAAATAGAATAGAGAATCCAGATATCGACCCAAACCAATATGCGCAATTAATATTTGGCAAAGGAGGCATGAGCATACAATGGAGTCAAGACAGTCTCTTCAATAAATGGTGTTGGGAAAATTGGACAGATACATGCAAAAAAATGAAACTAGATCACCAACTTACACCATACACAAAAATAAACTAAAAATGGATACAGGACTTAAACATAAGACGGGAAACCATAAAAATACTAGAGGAATCCACAGGCAGCAAAATCTCAGACATATGCCAAAAGAACTTTTTCAGTGATACTGCCCCTAGGGCAATGGAAGCCAAAGAGAAAATAAACAGATGGGACTACATCAAAATAAAAAGCTTTTGCACAGCAAAAGAAACCATCAACAAAACAACAAGAAACCCCACTGTATGGGAGAACATATTTGCAAATGTTATCACGGATAAAGGTTTAATTTCCAACATCTACAGGCAGCTTATACAACTTAATAAAAGGAAGATAAATGATCCAATAAAAAAATGGGCAACAGACCTAAATAGAAACTTTTCGAAAGAAGACAGAAGGAAGGCCAAGAGACACATGAAAACATGCTCAAAGTCACTAATTATCCGAGAGATGCAAATCAAAACAACAATGCGATACCATCTCACACTTGTCAGAATGGCTATCATCAACAAATCAACAAACGACAAGTGTTGGTGAGGATGCGGAGAAAAAGTTACCCTCGTGCACTGCTGGTGGGAATGCAGACTGGTGCAGCCACTGTGGAGAACAGTATGGAGTTTCCTCAAAAAACTGAAAATGGAACTCCCATTTGACCCAGTAATCCCACTTTTAGGAATATATCCTAAGAAACCAGAAACACCAATCAGAAAGGATATATGCACCCCTATGTTCATAGCAGCACAATTTACAATAGCTAAGATTTGGAAACAGCCTAGGTGCCCGTCAGCAGATGACTGGATGAGAAAACTATGGTACATCTACACAATGGAATACTATGCTGCCATAAAAAGAAGGAATTACTACCATTTGTAGGCACCTGGATGGAATTAGAGAACATTATGCTAAGTGAAATAAGCCAGTCAATGAAAGAAAAATACCACATGATCTCACTCATTTGGGGATAATGAAAAACATTATAAACTGATGGACAAAAAGATAGTTACAGAGGCAGTAAAGCATCAAACAGACTGTCTAATTACAGCAGTAAAGTTAGGGAGAGGTGGGGGAAATAAGAGATCAACTGAAGGACTTGTATGCATGCATATAAGAGTAACCAACGGATGCAAAACATTGGGGGGTGAGGGCATGTATGGGAGCGGGGTGGGGGGGGGCAATGGTAAGATATGTACACATATAATACCTTAATAAAAATTTGAAAAAAAAGTATTATGTAATATTAATATATATATGTACTTGCTTAATATTCATGTGGAAGGTAATATTATGTACGATTATACATATAATGTATTATGTAATATTAATATATATATATATATATACTTGTTTAATATTCATGTGGAAAGTAATATTATCTACGATTATACATAGGTAGTTGATATCTTCTTTTGATGTGGATAGGGCACTTAAAAATTTTTATATACATGATAAGCCCTTGTTTGGATAAGAGCATGCCCAGCAGGGGCTCACAGAGGCACCCAAGAGCAGCCTGTGGGGCGGTAGGCTTAGGAGGCCTGCATTCTGGAAAGGTGCAACTGTGGTGTCAGGCGGTCGGCAGCTGTGGAGGGGGAAGACTCAGTTTTTGCTGCTGGGGCCTTGCCCCCTTGGTTGGATTTGCCATGCCCAGAGTCGTCTTACAAAGGGGCCTGGGGGCTGTTTGCCAGGGCGGTGTACTCAGAGGGGCCCAAGCTCTGAAGCCGCGTGACTGTGGAGGGAAAAGACCAAGTTTCTGTTGCCGGGGCCATGCACCCTTGTTTGGATATGAGCACGCCCAGTGGGTGATCACAGAGGCACCCAAGAGCTGCCTGTGGGGCGGTAGGTGGCCTGTGCACTGGGAATGTGCAACTGAGGTGTCTGGAGGTTGGCAGCCAGGGAGGGGGAAGTCACACTTACTGTTGCGGGAGCTGTGCACCCTTGGAGGTGGACATCCTAGGGTCTGCAGGTCTGCGGGTGGGGCAGCAGGATTTTGGCTGGAGTGGCTGCACTGTGACGGGCAGTGTCGAAGGCTGGGTGGTGGTGCTGATGATTTCCTAGAAGAGGCCATTCTCCCCTTCAAGATGGCGTAGGCTCCGTGCCCGAGCCCCACAGCCCAGGGAGTGTATGCGGCGGTGGTAGGTGCTCCCTGTCCAGGATAGCCTGGTCTGCCAGCCTCTGATACTCCTGCCAGATTTAATTGTCCCTCCCTCACTCATACACACACCACACACATCCACACACTCTCCTCTCACCCCATCACTCACTCACACCCTCTCTCTCACCTCTGTCCTGGCAGCCGCCATCTTCCAAATTGTGATTGGCTCTTTTTTAAAGTTTCAGTATCTTTGGTAAAGTACTGATTTTGTTCATTAATTTGTTTTCTGAGTGCATTAAATTGCTTGTCTGTATTTTTTCACATATCATTGAATGTTTTCAGAATAGTAATGTTGAATTCTCTGTCATTTATATCACAATTTCCATGTATTCCAGCTTGCTTTCTAGAGATCTTTTTGTTTTCTTTCTGTGCTTCCTCATTCCTGTGGTTATTTCTGGTATTTGCTGGTCTTCTCTGAGGGCCTAGGGCCTATAGACTCTAGGCATCTATGTATTGACCTTTCTCTGACAGCTTTCTCTGAAGAGGTCTTTCTACTGTTTTCCAGTAGGTGGTGCTGAATCACAAGATTTTTACATCTGTAACCTCCCTGAGCTGACCTCCTTGGCTTTCATCACACAGTACAGCCACACTGCTAAGCGGTGGGGTCTGTTTTGCCCTCACCTTAATGGCAACCCTGAAACTCTGCAAAGTCCCCCCACATACCCCACCTGGGGATCAATGACAGAGGGAAACAGAAATTCTATTGCAACAGCTCTTGGTTGGCAGATAATGTGCTCCCCTACCTTACACCAAGGGTAACTGGAGGTGAGTTTTGGGAGTCTAATGGGCAGTGGGACTCTGTGGCTCCATGTCTTTGTTTGGAGCACAGGCCACCTGACAGCAGATAGCAGGGCAGAACTCCTACACTGGGTCCTTGCTCAGGTGTCTCAGCTGGCTCAGTCACAGTTCACACTGCTCACCCTGCTGAAGAGCCAACAGAGGCTCTGTATTCCTCCTGGCCCATGGAAGTGCCTGCTACCACCAGTTTCCTCCCTCTTTGGATGGAGCTGGTCAACAGTTCTCAGCTGCAACACTGCATCTGTGGCCACCTGAGCTTTCCTCCCTTCTTGCTCCCCATTTATTCCCAGTTGCCTACCTTCAGAAGCTTCAATGTTCAGGTCCTTCAGGCATGCTTCTATATTGAGTATGGAATCCATTGTTGAGTTCAAGTTGATTTACTTGTTGAAGTTTTAGTGGGAGATGCCAAGGGATCGCTCATACTACCATTCTTCTGATGTCACTCCCCCATGACTAATTTTATAACTAGAATTTTTTCTTCCTAATCCCCTTTTTATTTTCTGCTCCTCCCTTCATTCTCTTATCCTCTGGAGACTATCAGTTTTTTCTTTGTATCTATGAGTCTGTTTCTGTTTAATTTTGGTTTTTGTTTGTTTGTTATATTTCACATTTAAGTGAATTCATATGATATTTCTCTTTCTTTGTCCAAAATATTTTACTTAACATTAATCTCTAGGTCCATCCATGTTGTTGCAAATGGCAATAATTCATTTTTTATTTCAGAGTAATATTCCATTATATAGCTCACATCTTCTTTACCCATTCATGTACTAATGGAAACCTAGGTTGTTTCCATACCTTGACTATTGTAAATAATGGTGCAGTATATGCATAGGGATGCATATATCGTTTTGGATTAGTGTTTTTGTTTTCTTAGGATAAATATCCAAAAGTAGGATTGCTGGGACATACAGTAGTTCTATTTTTTATTTTTTAAAAATATATTTTTATTGATTTCAAAGAGGAATCGAGAGGGAGAGATAGAAACATCAATGATGAAAGAGAATCATTGATTGGATGCCTCCTGTATGCCCCCTACTGGGGATCAAGCCCACAACCCAGGCATGTGCCCTTGACTGGAATCGAAACTGGGACCCTTCAATCCGCAGGCCAACGCTTTATCCACTGAGCAAACCAGCTAGGGCAGTAGTTCTATTTTTAATCTTTAGAGTAATCTCCATACTGTTTTCCATAGTGGATGCACTAATTTACAATTCCACCAACAGTGCACAAGGGTTCCTTTTTCTCTACATCCTCATCAATACTTATTACTTGTTATCTTTTTTATAATCGCCATTCTGAAAGATGTGAGGTGATATCTCAACATAGTTTTGATTTTCATTTCCCTGATGGTTACTGTTGTTGAACACTTTTTCATGTGTTTGTATGTCTTCTTTGGAGAAATGTCCTCTATTTTTTAATTGGATTGTTTGCTGTTTTTTTTGATGTTGAATTGTATGACTTCTTAATATATTTTGGATATTAAACTCTTATGGGATGTATCATTTGCAAATATCTTCTCCCATTATTAGTTGCTTTTTCTCAAGAGAACTAAACTGAAATTTGTCAATTCTGCTGTTAATGTCTTTGGTGTAGGTTTACATGATGTCCAACATTGTCTTTTGGTTTTCAAAGATCCATAATATCCATAACCTCTATAACTATAGTGAATCTTACTATCTTGACTCATTTTTCTGGTATCTATTTGAGCACCTATCAACATACATGGCAAATAGTGAGGGGCTAAACCAGCATTTGTTAACTTACTGATTTTTTTGAATATGTAGCTGTGTGTAAATAAGACTGAATTTAAAGTCAAAACACTGAGGTTACTGTCTTGTCTCTTTTTCTTTTTGGATGGGTGACCTTGGACAATCACTTTAGGGAGAATAATTATGCATATGTCATTTATAAACTGGGATTGGTTATCCTCAAGCTTTTTTTGAGAATTAAATGAGAAAATGTATAGAAGTTCTTTGTAAATTATAAATCATTATATTTAAGGTGTTATGATTAATCCTTAGTGAATTTTGCTTTAATAGCATCTTAAATTCTTAATCTGACTAGATAGATTTGCTAATGATTATTGGTTAATATAGGGAAATATATGCATGGGTGTTTTCTGTAAGAGTAAAAATAGTTCCTTTGAATTTAATTCTGTGCTGGGTGAAAAGATGCACAGACCTTCAAAAGTCAGTCACATTATAATTCTAGGCTACAATTCCTATCATCCAATAAAATTTAAACTCTGTATAATTATAGCTAATAGTGTACTGACCTAAAGGGTCAGACAAACACTAGAGACAATGGGACATAAAGGGATAAAATAATATTAATACACCAAAACATTAAACAAACATAAAATGGATCAATTCCCACCAAAGACCCAGATATTCCTGTTATCTGTTATTTATATTTCTCTGAATCTCTGCATCTGTTGCTTATGTTCCTGTGTGGAACAAGACATTTTAAGAATTGGCTGTTTGCAAGGCAAGCAAATAGAATTTTAGAATTTCTAAATTGGAAGAATATTTAGAGGTTAAATTGTTAAAGCATCTCACATAGATGGGGAAGGGATTTGTTAAATGCTGCTCAATATTTTTTTAGCAAAATTATCAGATTTCTGACTTTCAGCTTGTAGCTCTTTAAAAATGGAGCCTATAAGTCACTGTTCAACAAAGAGTACCATGTGAAAAAATCAATTTGCTGGATTAGTTGTTAAGAATAAAGATTCTTGGGTTCCATCTCAGATTTACTGAAACAGAATCTCAAAAGTAGTCCATGAGAACCTGCATTTTAGCAAGCTCTACAATTGTAATACACACTGATGTTGAAAAGTACTGCTCTAGCCATTCTTACTTCAAGTATTTATACTGATTCCACACACTAAAAAAGTGTCTTTTCAAGCATTTAAAAAAACACCAAGTTGTAGTGTTAATGATGGTGTTAGCCCTTGGTAAAGAAAGAATTCATAGCCAACAACTCTAGTGAAAGAAGTTTATTTAGACTTTTAGAAAGAAAGTCATAGAGGCAGAAATGAGCCAGCTGTGTTGCATCATGGATGCAGGAAACAAGTTACAGAGACAAAAGAAGGGCCCTTGGAGACAGGTTCAGGGGCTTAGCCCTGGAAGAGTTGCTGCTGCCTACTACTCCTCTGGTTGCAAGTCTCCTGGAAACCTTTAAGGCTTAGGAGAAAGAAAGCAAAGTTATACACCTTAGAAAAGAATGGAGGGAGGCACAGGCATGCTAGAGAGAGAGAGAGAGAGAGAGAGAGAGAGAGAGAGAGAGAGAGTGTGTGTGTGTCCACTGGGTTCTTTCTCTTAAAGGGTTTTATCTGTTTGGTACAGGCAGGAATTTTAGGGGAGGTCCAAGCAGATGGTCTCAATAGAATATTAATCAGCTTTCCATTCATATTGTGCTAAGGTAGGAGGTCATTAGTTGTTGCAGCTGGGCCTGATGCCAGCCATGTTGTTGCTTCTGGTTTTGCTGCTGCTTTTCTGGGCCTGGAGCTGAGGCCTAGTTGTTATCTCTAGTTGGACCAAACATAACTGAGGCCTAGTTGTTATCTCTAGTTGGACCAAAACTCTGTCTCTGTTGTCAAACAGACCTGAGGCTTTTCAGAACCTCATTGTCCTGAGGGCTTAAGGCTTAAGGGAGTGGTCATGCAAGGGAGAAGGGGAAAGGTGACTCACAGTGCTGGATGAGGCCATTTTGAATCAGTTGTCTCAGTTTCCCCATTGTCAAGGAATTTTCCTGGCTTCTTACCATCTGCCCCAGTAGTGGATCTAAAATGATATCAGAATCCCCATGGTATTTGTACAGTGTAGGATCCAACCAATACAGATAAGGAAAACGCTAGCAGTCAAGCACACTTGGGAAGCTGAAACTGGTTGAACAGTCTAGTAGAGGGCAGGTTCTTGGGCAGCATTTTAGGCATATTTTTACTTCCTCTTTTGGTTAAGTGGGGGCTAAAATATATTAATACTTTTCATACCACCTTCTAAGTTCTTCTGGCTAGGCTAATAACCAAGTGAATAAAGACAGATTGACAGAAGAAAATCAAAGTTTAATACATGCACATGGGGAATTTACATAGATATAATAAATCCATAAGATTTCCGAAGACAATGAGGCAACATTAGGTATATAAGACATTTTGAACAAATGAGAAAAGGAGAGGAACAGGACAATAGATTTCAGAAGTGAAAATGGGGGATTTACAGGTAGTTGAGGAAGAGCAAAATACATATGGCAAAAACATCCTTGCTAGGTAACTCAGAAACATTGGGACACAGGGGGTATCTAGCTAACAGGTCCCTGCCTGAAGCTCTCTTGTTTATCATATTTAATTCAAATTAGGCTAAACAGAACACCCTAAATTCTACTTATTGAATCAGGTTCTTTGAATTTCTTGGGTAGGTTCTTTCTAAGTCTTATTTTTTAATAAACAGCTTAAACTCAATATCCCCCAAAGCAGCTTCAGGGTGGCAGAACTTTGGTCCTTTCTGTCACATAGAGAAGCTAACTGAAGATGTAGTTATTGAAGTATAAGCTCTCTGTCAAGAAACAAAGTCTGAAAACATGGGCCTTGTATGTGTCATCATTTTATCACCCCCCTAGTTTTTCCTAGCTCTAAAACTCACCCAAAGTTCTGCATTCAGAATCCTCTGGGGCTCCCGAAAGACCCTGCAACTAAGCATCCTTAGCCTCAACTGATCTGCCTATCTAGCTGTGGAAACTCACAACACTGGAGTGTCTCAAAGGGTTAACAAACAGTGTGTTGCCGCAGAGTGGCAGGGAGAGAAGCCAATAGAGTTTCTAGCAGGCTGTACATCTGGTGGGCGGGGCTGGGAAAGGGCGTGGCCAAAGGGAACCAGAGGAAGTCTAGGGGGTGAGAAGGCGAGGAGGCTATAAATTCCTAGGAGGTGGGGGCTATCAGGAGAGCACGTGAGCACGCACCCTTTCTCCCTGTTCTCCTTCATTCTTAAGGGTTGGTAGCTGCGGGGACAGCCCAGGGTCGGTGTATGGACACGGAGTTACGGAGTCCGGACTCCATGCCCTGTCACAACCAACAAGTAAACTCTGCCTCTACCCCAAGCCCCGAGCCGCTGCGACCTGGCGACCGGATCCCAGATTATGTGGGGGGAAACAGCATCTCCAAGGCCAAACTGACTCTCCTCACCAGTCATGCCCATTCTAGTGTATTGGGGGAGGGGAGCCCTCAGGCCTGCAGCAGCACCAGCCTCAATCCGGAGCACAACTGTGGCAGTGGCAACTATGACGCATCCGCCGGCGACTCCCTCCTAAGGGACAGCCAACTCTCCTGGCAGATTGGGGCTCAGCTTAAGCTGCTACCCATGAATGAGCAGATCCGGGAGCTGCAGACCATCATCCGGGACAAGTGAGCCAAGAGCTGAAGGGGAGAGGGAGTTGGAGGGTCTCTCTGGAGGTGGACGGGAATTAGAAGTAAAAGGGCTCAGGGTTAATTTTCTGGGCCTGGGGAAACTGGCTTGTGGAGATCTGGGCAGGGCTTTTTCTTTGAAGGGCTCTCGTGACTCCACCCTCTTTTTCCTAGTCCCAGTGTTTGACCTCGCTTTGTGTTTCCCGAGGAAGGAAACCTTGTAGGTAGCCTCCTGCTCTCTCTTTGTCTCTTCTGAGCAATGAGGAGTCCATTTCAGGCAGGTAAACGCGCCTATGCTATTTGTCCAGTGCCTATCTACGTGGTAAATCTATAAAACTACCAGAGGTTTATATGCTATCTGCAATCACCTCAGGCTCACAATAGGAATAAAGCCATTTCAAAGAAATTCTGTTGTGCTCAACAGGCCATCTGTCTCTTTGGGATTTGCTATTGCCATTTTGTTTAAGGTCTTTTAGCCTTGGAGTTGAGGTTTACTTGGTCACGTGCAAGCTTGTCATCCAACTCTTATCAGGATTGTTTTACTGTAAACTTATAGAATATCGACTGTTTCCTGTATAATTAATGGAGGAAAAGGACCCTAAAGGAGCCTTTGGCACTCTTCCTAATCTCACAAGCTAAGGTAGCAAAAACTTCATGTTAAATGCTACTTTGAAATCTCAAAACTTATGTTGTAGATGGGGTTTCTCAAGGGTCATATGCACCATGATGGAACTATAGCTGGCTTCTATATTGGCAGAACTTTAAATGAGTATGTACTGCATGTCTAAAAATTAATTTTTTGGTGGATGCTTTGATGTTTTAAAATGATTACTGAGTTAGGACATCACTCCCTAAATCAGACTAGTAACCTTTTCTTATTACTATTGTAATAGGCTCCTAATTTGTTTCCCTGATCCAGTTTTTCTCTTTTCCACATGCATCCACACATTACGGAGCAATGGACTTTATTAATATCCCACTTTGATTAGGTAACTGCCCAACTCAGCAGTTCTCTTTGGCTTCTGAGGGCCTACCATATAGGTAGGCTTCTACTCTCATCTGAAATTCTTTCTACTCCTCTGCATGTTCAAATCCTATCTATTCTTCAAGGTCAAATCCAGCATTAAATGTCCACCTCTGCCAAGAAGCTTTCCTTTAATCATTCTTCCTCTGCTATCTTCCCTGACCTTTTAAATGCACAATTCACCTACTATTTTGTATATTGTTATTTGTGTATTGATCTTATCTCACCTTTTAGATTTTAAGCTCCTTGAGGACAAAAAATGTATCTTTTACATATTTGGATTCCAACCATGCCTTGTAAATAATAGATACTCGATTACTAAAGGTTCTTTCTAAAGCTCTTAAAAATTGTAGTTATAAAACTATACTATTTGTTTTTAATGAATCCATATTGAAAACCTGTGGTCATGTGATTTAATAGATGAAGTAGTGATCTTAAAATGTAGGACACATAAGCTTGGTAGTTGTGGTAGGGGAAACTGAAATTAACTGTAAAACAAAGAAAATAGGATGATGATTCTTGTTTCTATAGAGCAAGTGTTGCTGGCCTTGAGTTTTGACTCCCTCTGCATCTGTGGATGGGCTTAGGGGCGTTAGTAAACCTTCCAAAATTATCTGGGAAATATTACTTGTATGTGCATTTTTAAAGGATTTTTAAAAATAAAATATTTATTGATATATAATTCACATTCCCTATCATACACTGTTTAAAGTGTACAATTCAGTGACTTTCTAGAATATTCATGGCTGTGCAACCATCACACAATCAATTTTAGAACATTTTCATCACTCTGACAAGAAACCTCATACTCATGAGCATTCAGCACCCATTTCTTCCCAACTCACCTGAAGCCCTAGACTACTTTATGACTCTATTGATTTGCCTATTCTGGACATTTCATACAAGTGGAATCATACAACATGTGATGTTTTGTGACTAGTTTTTTTTTCCGTTTAGCATAATGTTTTCAAGGTTTATTCATGTTGTGTCAGTACCCCATTCCTTTTTTGGCTGAATGATATTCCATGTTATGGATATATAACAATTTTTTAATCCATTCATCAAGTGATGGACATTTGGGTGGTTTCCACTCTTTGGTTATTATGAATAACACTGGTATGAACTTTTGCACTTGTGCCTTTTTTATGGGAAAGGGTTCCTTAGATTTCATTAGATTTTTACATGAGAATGTAAGAGTAAAGCATTGCTGTAGAACTTGGAGAGGGCATGACATTCAGCATTCATATATGACACTATCAGTACCTGATTTTATTGCATTACTTAGAAAAACCTGGGTAGTATAGTAAACCTGGGTGTAAGGGAAACTTTTTTTTCTGAGTTTGGAAGGGGACATCAGTATCCATAGTGATCTTAGGCAAGATGTTTAGCATCTCTGTGCTTCAACTTTATCATTTGTAAAATGAGGATGTTGGCAGTGTTTCACGGGGTTCCTGGAAGGCTAAAAGAAGATATTTTACTATCTGAATATTTGTTATAAACAGTGAAGAGCTGTGCACATTTAAGGCATTTCAAGATTTCACATTTGTATTTGTGCATGGTTCTGATTGCATCCATAAGTGCTGGTTTCTTGAGCTTCCAGGAGATAGTAAAAGAAATTAAATTGTACATACAACTCACATTGTTATTTTAAAAACACACTGAGAGATTCTAGATAATTTTTATCATGCTATGATACAGTACAGAAAGACGCACTATGATTTTTGATAATTGATGCTTAGTTGCTTAGGCTGCAGACAGTGTTTTAATTTGTTTTTGTTAATCAAATATGTTAACAGAGGCCTCTTTTGCTTTTATCTTAAAAAAATTGGCATCCCCCAACATTAAAAAGACCTGCTTCATGCCCTTTAGGGGTTTGTGTAGTGTACCTGTGGTAAGAGGAACTATATTTATTTAGGTCTAGTTATAGAAGGTGCCATCACTTAATCATATGCTGTCTTCCTCAAGGCTTTATACTCTTCTCTATTTTGATGTGACATCATATGATGGGGCTGTCTGATAATAGAAGACATTGTAGTACTTGTTATTCCTTTTATTGTTTTTTTTTTTTAATCTTTAGTGCCTGTCTAATGAAGGGATTGCTTTCTGAATTGACTTTGCTATGAGGAAATAGGGTTGAGCCAGGAGGAATGCATGTTGTTGTAACTATTGGAAAATGGGGCTGATTAAAAATGTGCAATATTTGAAACATTGTATGTTGGTTATATTGTGGAATTTCAAGGAAATGGTTTTTTCTCTCACTGAGAGTGCAGTAATCTAAAATCGTCAATGGTCAGATAATTTATTGTTATACATGGGTCACACAAGAGAAATGACTCCTTCAGTTCCAGTTTCTATTGTTGCAGTGGATTAAACCACACATACTTCCCCTGCTGCCACCTTTTTGTTCTAAACCCAGCAAAATCTGAGTGTAATGTACTTTTCCCTTATTGGTCATGACCTCATATTTAAGGCAATACAGTATATTTAAAAAATCAGCTTCCCTCCCTGTTTTTTTGTTGTTGTTTTCTTTTGTCTCCTGAAACATTCAAGTAAAACTGTTTCATGAGCAGTCAAATATTTGAATATTTCCTATATACTTATTCTCAAAGGGGGGTTGCCATGGCCTCAGTTTGAAGCTTGTATGAAAGTTTAACCATCTTAGCAAGTTTAGTCTGTGAACTAGCACTAAAGAAAGAGTATATTCAGTCTTGTGACTTTATTTTAGTCACCTGGAGTGGAGAAAATTAACCTTAGGCTGTATGAACATCCTGTGCAGTTCTAATGTGAGTGCAACCTAACGTGATTTGAGTAATCTGATTAGGTAATATAATATGTTTAACCAAAGCTGTGCATCTGAAGTGCCTAGGGAGTCTTTTTTTCTGTTTTTACTTCCCATTCTTAGTAGCCTTGGGTGGAACCTGACCACCTGTAGCTCTACAAACACCTCTGGTGATTGCTCAGGCTGGGCCAGTGCCATTTGTATAGTGATTTGCCTGGCTTCAGATTCAAGATATAGGCTGAGCCAAGGTTTCCACACACTAAACAGAACTAGCATAGAAAGCCTGGCCTGGCATCACCCTGAGACCAGAGAAATCTCAGAATTTTTCCCTTCAAATTGGACAAAACCAAAATGTCCACTACAGAACACACACACACACACACACACACACACACACACACACACACTCAAAACTGTCACCTGCAAGTTGTTTAAAACATGGATATGTTTTTGGTTTCCCTGAGTATTTCATGTGAATTTTCCTACTGGCTTTTAAGCTAGGAGGGAGGAAGTTGCCTCCCTTAACTATACATACTTCTGTTACAATATTTATTGGGCATATTCTAGTAATGTCTCAGGAGCTAGTCTGGATCCCAAGGAGGCAGAAATAAGGTCTGGCCTGTCACAGTACCTGGCACATAGGGGTATTAATATTGCAATCATTATAAAAAATACACTTCTGAATGACCGAAACCTGGGTTCTAAGGGAAAATAATAGTTTCTCTTTATTTTTTACCTGATTTTGAATGTTTACATTGAACTTTGCTTTGAGGTACAAGTAAATAATTAATGACAGTATTTTATGAGCTTTTAAGGAGGTATTAAAGAGCTGTAGCCTTGATGACTTGCACCTGGCAGTTAGTAAAAGCTATTTTTTTCATTTTTTTAAAGTCAGATTAGATTGGCTCCAAGTACTTCACCAGGGGTATTATTATTCTATAATAATAAAAGTGGAATATGCTAATTAGACTGGACAGATGAACGAACTTCCTGATGTCATTCCAGATTTCCTTCCAGACAAAGCTGTGGTGGCGAGCGGTTAGGGGCAATCAGGCAGTCAGGCAGAGGTAGTTAGAAGCAATCAGGCAGGCAGGTGAGCAATTAGGGGCAATCAGGAAGGCAGGTGAGTGGTTAGGGGCGATCAGGAAGGCAGGCAGAGTGGTTAGGGGTGATCAGGCAAGCAGGCCAGTGGTTAGGGGCAATCAGGCAGGCAGGTGAGTGGTTAGGGGCGATCGTGCAGGCAGGCAGAGGGGTTAGGGGCGATCAGACAGGCAGGCGAGTGGTTAGGGGTGATCAGGCAGGCAGACAGAGGCAGTTAGGAGTGATCAGGCAGGCAGGCAGGCAAGCAGTTAGGGGCGATCAGGCAGGCAGACAGAGGCAGTTAGGGGTGATAAGGCAGGCAGGCGAGCAGTTACAGGCAATCGGGAAGGCAGGTGAGTGGTTAGGAGTGATCAGGCAGGCAAGCGAGTGGTTAGAGGCAATCAGGCAGGCAGGCAAGTGGTTAGGGGTGATTGGGTAGGCAGCCAGGCGAGCTGTTAGGAGCCAGTGGTCCCAGATTGCGAGAGGGATGTTCGACTGCTGGTTTAGGCCCGATCCCTGCAGTCAGACATCCCCCGAGGGGTCTAGGACTGTGAGAGGGCACAGGCTGGGCTGAGGCCCGCCCCCCCCACCCAATGCATGAATGTCGTGCACTGGGCCTCTACTGTTTTTATGAGAGTGAAAGAAGGAGAAGTAAAAACATTTATAAATCATCTGCATACCATGACCAACCTTGGAACTATTCGTTATTTTAGTGATTGCATAGCAACAAAGTAACTATGGAAATAGAGTTTATATGTTTAGAGCTTTCACTACAAATTAACTTTAAATGAAACATTCTTTTAGTTTAAATCTGCAAAAAAAAACCTTTTATGTTCTACTTCCCTTTTACATGTTGCTTAAAAAACTATAAAAAACTCCCCTACTTAAAACTCTGTACTGTCTTTCATTATAATTGGAATAAAATCCAAACTCCTTAAAAGAAAACACACAACCTTATGAATGGGAGTAGATATTAACTAAATAGATGAATGGATAAAGAAGGTGTGGTACATATCTATCTATATCTATATCTATATCTATATCTATATCTATATCTATATCTATATCTATATCTATATCATCTCTATACCTATATCTATATCTCTACCTATACCTATACCTATATCTATCTATCTATTTACCTATATATAATAAAATAAAAAAATCAGTAATAAAAAACAATAAAATCTTACCATTTACATCAACATGGCTGGCCCCAGAGTGTATTATGCCAAGTGACATAGGTCAGACAGAGAAAGACAAATACCATATGATTTTATTTATATGTGGTATCCAAAAAACAAAATAAATGAAGAAACAAACTCATAGATGCAGAAAATAAATTAAAGGTTGCCAGATGGGAGGAAGGTAGGGAGGATGGTTGTAATAGGTGAAGGGATTAAGAAGTACAAATAAGCAGTTATAAAGACAATTATGGGGATGTAAAGTTCAGAATAGAAAAAATAGTCAATAATATTGTAATAACTCAAGACAGTCTCTTCAATAAATGGTGTTGGGAAAATTGGACGGATACATGCAAAAAAATGAAACTAGACCACTAACTTACACCATACACAAAAAACCCCTCAAGATGGATAAAAGATTTAAATGTAAGATGGGAAACCATAAAAATCTTAGAAAAATCTATAGGCAGTAAAATGTCAGACATATGTCGTAGCAGTATCTTTACTGATACAGCTCCTAGGACAATGGAAACCAAAGAGAAAATAAACAAATGGGACTACATCAAAATAAAAAGCTTCTGCACAGCAAAAGAAACCATCAACCAAACAACAAGAAAGACCACTGCATGGGAAAACATATTCCCAATGTTTTCTTCGATAAGGTTTTAATCTCTAACATTTATAGGGAACTCATACAGCTTAACTAAAGGAAGATAAACAATCCAATAAAAAAATGAGCAAAGGATAAATAGACCCCTTTCAAAAGAGGACATACAGAAAGTCAAGAGACATATGAAAACATGCTCAAAGTCCCTAATCATCCAAGAGATGCAAATCAAAATGACAATGAGGTACCATTTCACACCTGTCAGAATGGCTATCATCAACAAATCAACAAATAACAAGTGCTAGTGAGGATGTGGAGAAAAAAACCCTCATACACTGCTGGTGGAAATGCAGACTGGTGCATCCACTGTGGAGAATAGTATAGAGTTTCCTCAAAAAACTAAAAATGGAACTCCCATTTGACCCAGTAATCCCACTTCTAGGAATATATCCCAAGAAATCAGAAACACCAATCAGAAAGGATATATGCACCCTTATGTTCATAGCAGCACAAGTTACAATAGCTAAGATTTGGAAACAGCCTAAGTGCCCATCAGCAGATGAGTGGATTAAAAAACTGGTACATCTACACAATGGAATAGTATGCTGCGGTAAAAAAAGGAGTTCTTACCATTTGCAACAGCATGGATGGAACTGGAGAGCATTATGCTAAGGGAAATAAGCCAGTCGGAGAAAGATAAATATCACATGATCTCACTCATTTGTGGAATATAATGAACAACATAAACTGATGAACTAAAATAGATCCAGAGACATAGAAGCATCGAACAGACCATCCAACCTTAGAGGAAAGGGGGCGGGGTGAGAGATCAACCAAAGGACTTGTATGCATGCATATAAGCATAACTCATGGACACAGACAGACAGTAGGCACGTGCTGGGGGAGTGGGAATGAACTGGGAGAGGTGAATGGGGGAAAAAGGAGACATATATAATTCTTTAAACAATAAAAAATTAAATAATAAAATATAATCTATACTTATAAAAGGGTAATATACTAATTAGACTGGATAGACTGGACATCTTCCATAATTCCTTCTGGACAAAGCCACGGTGGCGGGGGCAAGGCAAAAGCATTTAAGGGTGATCCGGCCAGCAGGGGAGAGCAGTTAGGGGTGATCTGGCTGGCAGGGCAGAGCAGTTAGGGGCGATCAGGCCAGCAGGGGAGAGCAGTTAGGGGCAATCAGACAAGCAAGCAGAGTAATTAGGGGTGATCAGGCAGGCAGGCAGGTGAGTGGTTAGGAGCCAGAGGTCCTGGATTGTGAGAGGGATGTCCAACTGCCGGTTTAGGCCCGATCCCTGTGGGCGGGATTGGGCCTAAACTGACAGTCGGACATCCCCTGAGGGCCCCTGGATTTCGAGTACAGGGCCTCTAGTCTATATATAAAAGCCCAGCGACCGTTATGGTGGAACCAACAGAATGACCTGTCGCTATGATGCTCACTGACCACCAGGTGGCAGACACTCAATGCAAGTTGCCCCTTGGTGGTCAGTGTGCTCCCAAAATGGGAGTGCTGCTCAGTCAGAAGCCGGCCTCACGGCTGGTGAGCACAGCTGCGGTGTTAGGAGCCTCTTCCACCTCTGTGGCAGCGCTAAGGAGCCCTAAGGCAGCGCTAAGGAGCTCAGAGCCAAGTGGTAAGGAGCGAGCAGGCGGGTGGTAAGGAGCAAGCAGGCAGGCCGTTAGAAGCAAGCAGGCGGGTGGTAAGGAGTGAACAGGTGGGTGGTTAGGAGTGAGCAGACGGGTGGTTAGGAGCGAGGGGTTTAGGACATCCCCCAAGGGGTCCTGGATTGCAAAAGAGCGCAGGCCAGACTGAGGGAACCCCCACCCCTGTGCACGAATTTTGTGCATCGGGCCTCTAGTGTTGTAATAACTATATATGGAGTCAGATGGGTACTAGACATATTGGTGTGATCACTTTATAAGTTATATAAATGTCTAATCACTATGTTGTATACCAGACACAAATATAATATTGTATGTCAACTGTAATTGAAAAACAAAATTCTACATATATTTTATTTATTTTATTTTTTTATTGTTTGAAGTATTACAAATAGTAGTACATATGTCTCCTTTTTTTTCCCCATTGACCTCCCCCCGGCCTCCCCTACCCCCCAGTACATACCTTTACCTGCCCCCCCCAGTGTCTTGTATCCATTGGTTATGCTTATATGCATGCGTACAAGTCCTTTGGTTGATCTCTTACAGCGCTATGGGAACCCCTTTCACGTCCCACGTGGTTCAGGGTTCCGGTTCAGGGTTCGGGTTCTGGAGAAGGCTGCACACAAATGAAAAGAGACTTGGAAAAGTATTAATTTGGGAATATTGGGGGCCAGGCGGGAGCCCACTTCTAGTGGGAGGACTACCACCTGCTCTGGCCTTGCAATCCCTTTTATTGAGACTATGGGGTACGCCCATAACCTTTAGGCAGGAAATTCCAATAACAGAAATTTACATAGGAGAAACAGAGGTGGAGGCTGCTTCAGCTAACAATGTTTCAACTAAACAGTGAGTGATCAAAACAATTAAGGTTGTTGACCAGCCTTACCAGTTTCCTGTCCACATCTTTCTACCGTGTTTTCCTGAAAATAAGACAGTGTCTTATATTAATTTTTGCCCCCAAAGACACGCTAGGTCTTATTTTCAGGGGATGTCTTATTTTTCCATGAAGAAGAATACAGTACACATTTATTGTTAAATGAAAATAAAGGAAATTTATTACCTGTATACGGTACGGTAGTACAGTAGTTGTCAACACAAACCAGACAAACTGTGAATCCTACAGTATCAAGAATTTACTCATTTATTCAATGACAATCATGTCATCATCTTCTGGAACATCATCGTAACAATCCAATTCCTGAATTTCCTGGTGAATTTCTTGTGACTCCATTTCTTTCAGAATCAGTGGACCAAATCTCTCATGTTTAGCAATAGCACTGTCTTTAAATGAGTACTTCTTGTCAAGGTAGCCTGCTCGCAGTGCATTTGCAATGCAACTGTCAGTGATTTTCTCCCATGAATTCTTCACCCAAGTCACAACTTCTTGCAGTTTAGGTTTCACAAAGTTTCCAAGCTGATTTCTCTCCATTTTATTTTTAATGTAGTCATTAATTTCCATGCGCAAATTGTCTTTGAATGGCTTGTTTATTGCAATATCAAGAGTCTGGAGATAGGCTGTCATTCCTGCGGGAATCATTATCTGATCTATTTTTCTTTCGTGAAGAAATGTCTTCATGTCTTTAGCGCGGTGAGTGCTGGCTGCATCCCAGACTAGCAGACCTCTTTGGCTCCCTCGCATAACAAGCGGCAGCATTAAATCGACCCACTTCCTTATAACTGCTTGTGTGGCCCAGGCTTTTTCAGTTTCAAGAATAAAAACGCCCAAAACACGTTCAATCTTTTCCTTCTTGCCCTTAGAAATGATTAAAGGTGGGATTTTAGTGCCATCCAGACGAATTGCCAAAATACAGGAAACACGTGCACTTTCGTAAGCAGTGGAGGGAATGTACGCTAAGGAGGCACCCCACTGTTCAATTGTTGTTTGAGATGATTGGCCCATAAACACTGCAGTTTCATCCATAGCAATCATGTTGGAAAGATTGTATTTAGAGAAGTCAGCATCATCAATAAAGGACTTGAATGCAAATGCTCACTTAATAACTTGAGTATCTTCCAACCTAAACAATGTTGTAGATCTTCTTAAAGACAGTTCACTTCGCTGAAGGAAATTATCCAGGCAGTGTTGTGATGCTTTGAAGTCTTTGGGGGCTATGTCAAACTGTGGTGCCATTGCAAGGGAAAATTCTTGAATCTGAGCCCTATTCACAACCAAAGCCTTTGCTCTCCTGTCAACAACCCATTCACAGATCAGGTCTTCCAGCTCGGAAAATAATGGTTGCCGACCTGATCCACACTTGCGCTTTTTAGCATTTCCCTTGTCCACTTGTTCAATGAGGTTACCATACTCTGCTTGCCATTTTCGGACCAGTCGGATACTCAACATCTTCTCTTTGCAGAAAGCAGTAAGATTTTGGCCCCAAGAGTCTTCCACAATTCCTTTCTTGTACTCCACGGAGTAGCTTTTTCTTTTTGTGCTCATTTCTACCGTAGGGGTAAAAAAAAAGGAATTGGGGTATCAAGGTGGGGGGAGGGGGATCACTCAAAATGACACAGGGGGGATCAGATGGGGGAATCAAAGTGGCACAGGAGAATCAGAGGGGGGATTACCATTTTAGTAACCCCTTTTGATCCTCCTGTGTCATTTTGATTGCCCCCTCTGATCCTCCTGTGTCATTTTAAGTGATCCCCCTCCCCCCACCCCTGTGCCACTGAACACCTTCACCAGACATCCCCCCTACCCCTTTATCAGACACTTACCCCCCTGGGGCCTGCCTGGGGACTGTCACTGGGCTTGCTGGGGCCTAGATCTGGGCTGGAGCAGGGTCTGCCACTGACTGAGAACCTTCAGTCATCATGAAGGGTGCCGCGAGCATCAGGTAGTGTCACCAGAGACAGACCAGGACTCACCACATTCGCCGCGTCCCATCCTCTCTAATCCTCCTGTTCTTCTACACGCATCTGTGAAAGTCTCCTCCTCTCTCCCGCCCTGCGCTCACCGCTCACTCCGACCTCCGCTCCGCCTCCACACAGCAGTGACGTCAGGACTCCGCGTAACGTCACTGGTTGCTAGACGCCAGTCGGGGTGGCCCTAGCGACCAGTTTACGGTAAATTAATTTTCATTCTGAGACAGAGCCTGGGGTCCTTATTTTCGGGGGATGCCTTATATTTCACTCAGAAGGAAACCTGTAAGTAGGTCTTATTTTCGGAGGATGTTTTATTTTCGGGAAAACACGGTATTAGTGGGACAATGATTGGTTTCCGGCACAGCGCCCCCCCCCCCAACCTCCCCTGCCTTCATGCTGTAGTTTGACAGTCTGTTCAATGCTTCTTTGCCTCTGTATCTATTTTTTCCACATTTCTTTCCTTTAAAAAATCTTGCCTCTGCAGACTAGAAATAAACATATAATAACAAAAAATGTTTGAGTCCCAATTTCACTGTCCAACAGTTCTGAGTCTCCATTCAATGTCAAACAGTTCCTTATGTGTACACGTCAGCAATGATATCTGGATGGTGGGCACATGGTGGCATTGCAGGTCCGACCCTCTCTGGTTTGGTCCTAAATAACCTGCTGCGATGCACAGCTGCTGACTGCTAGCGTGGCAAGGCGTCGTCAGCGTCTTCCATCTCTGGACTGTTTCTCCTCTTGTCTTCGTGGTTGGAGCAGACCTGTCAATTCCTCTCTGATGCAGGAATCCACATGGTCTTGGAGGTGTTTTTTGAAAATATACAAACATATTCTCGACCAAAAGTTAATAAAGGAATCTTTTCTATATAATTGATTTGGGATCCTTTTTATTTTTGCCCAAACGATTTTCCTTTGTCTTATTTAGACATCATGTGTGTTTTTCATGGGTGTCTTACTGTTAGCATTACAAATGAAAATTAATTTTGTAAAGTAAAAATTTTCTAGATGTAATTTACTTATAGGATATTTTTCCTTACATGATATTACCCTACTATCCCCCCTTTTTTTGATTAATGGAGGCTTTTGTAAATTTTATAATGCAGTCTTGATAACTTTAAATTTTAATTTTTTTGCACAAAAATATGACTGCTTTAGGTTCATTGCATGTTCAGGAATTTTACCATGAGATGAACTACCAATAGAAATTTTAGTTACCACTTTAGGAACAGCTTTTGTCCAGTACAATTAAATTTTCTTGAATATTCATTTATTTCAATTAGCCTATTTAAATTAATCTGAAAACTTGATTATTATTTTACTGTCAAATTTAATACTCTACCAACAATCTCAGTTTACCCTGTAAATATTAGTGGAAAAGATTATTTGCATTCTTGAGTAGGCCCTGAGCATTCCTGGTGCTAGGCTGGATTTAGATATAGGGCAGCTGCTGTCGGCCAAGTCTCTGTCTGTTACCTGGGTCATAATCTGAGCTGGGCCAAGTCTCTGTCTGTCACCTGTGTCCCGATCTGAGCTGGGCATGGGAAGCAAAGCAGCCATGGGGGCAGGAGACCTCCCTCAGAAGGGGTGAGGGTTCAGGCCCCTGCAAGGTTGGGGGGGTGAGGGTCTGTGCCCCACCTCTGTTGACCCCCAAGTTCTCTCCTGATGGCACCTCTGCGACTGTGCCTGTCTTAGGTTGTTCCTTCCCTGAGGAATCTTACCCGTCTCTGGCTAACCAGTCATCCTCCGGGGCCAAGTAGGGTGATGGGAGTTTCAGTTCTGTCTCCTTGGTAGCCTATGCCCCCGTGGCTTCCACGCCCAGCACCTGCCTTGGGATCCCCTGGCCTGCTGGTGGGGCCCCAGCACTGATCACATATCTCGGGGAACTCAGGTTTCTTCTCCAAGGAGGGCCCAGCTCACACGATTGGGTTATTGTTTAAAGTATTACAGACATCCCCATTTTTCCCCATTGACCCTTTCCAATCTACACCCCCTTCACCTGTATTCCTGGTTTATGCATATACACATATATGTTCTTTGGTTAATTTCTTCCCACCCATACTTCCCTCTAAGTTTTATCAGTCTGTTCCATGCTTCTATGTCTTTGGATCTATTTTGTTCATCAGGTTATTTTGTCCATTGGATTCCACATATGAGTGAGGTCATGTGATACTTGTCTTACCTTTGACTGGCTTATTTTGCTTAACATAACACTCCTCAGATCCTCCCATGCTGTCTCAAGGGTAAGAGATCCTCTGTTTTCACTGCTGCATAGTATTCCATTTTGCAAATATACCACAGTTTTTTATTTGCTCATCTATTGATGGGCACTTGGGCTGTTTCCAAATCTTAGCTATTGTAAATTGCGCTGCTATGAACATAGGGCTGCATATATTCTTTCTGATTGGTGTTTCAAGCTTCTTACGATATATTCCTAGAAGTGGGATCACTGGATGAAACAGCCATTCCATTTTTAATTGTCTGATGAAAACCCAGTTTTTGTACCAGTCTGCATCCCACTAGCAGTGTACTAGGGTTCCCTTTTTTCCACATCCTCCCCAGCACTTGTTGTTTGTTGATTTGTTGATGGTAACTGTTCTGGAAGGTGTGAGGTGTTCCCTCATTGTCGTTTTAATTTGCATCTTTCAGGTGATTAATGACTTTGAGCATTTTTCATGTCTCTTGGCCATCTCTAAGTTCTCTTTGGAAAAGTGTCTATTTAGGTCCTTTCCCCACGTTTTAATTGGGTTGTCTTCCTCTTGTTAAGTTGTATGAGTTCTTTATATATTTTGGAAATTAACCGCTTATCAAATGTATCATTGTCAAATATGTTATCCCATAGAGTGGGCTACTTTTCCATTTTGTTGATGGTTTACTTTGCTGTGCAGAAGCTTTTTATTTTGATGCAGTCCCATTTGTTTATTTTCTCCTTTGTTTTCCTTGCCCTAGAACATGTATTAGCAAACACATTGCTACAAGAGATTTCTGAGATTTTGCTGCCTGTGGTTTCTTCTAGGGTTTTTATGGTTTCACATCTTACATTTAAGTCTTTTATCCATTTTCAGTTTAATCTTGTGTATGGTGTAAGTTGGTGGTCTAGTTTCATTTTTTACATGTATCTGTCCAGGTTCCCAACAGCATTTATTAAAGAGACTGTCTTTGCAGTATTGTATGGTTTTGCCTCCTTTGTCAAATATTAATTGAGTGTAATGTCTTGGATCGATTTATGGGTTCTCTGGTCTGTTCTACTGATCTATCTTGTGCCAGTACCAGGTTGTTTTGGTTACATTGGGTTTGTAATATAGTTTGATATCCATACTGTGATCCCTCCTACTTTGTTCTTCTTTCTCACGACTGTTGTGGCTATTTGGGATCAGTTTTGGTTCCATATAAATTTTTGGACTATTTGTTCTAGAAAATATGCAATATACCATTGGTATTTTATTTTATTATTTTTTTTAATGTTTAAAGTATTACATATAGTTGTACATGTACATCCTTTTTTTCCCCATTGACCTTCCCCCAGCCCCCCTACCTCCTGTCGCATGCTTTCATCCCCCCCCCCCAGTGTCTTGTGTCCATTGGTTGTGCTTATATGCATGCACACAAGTCCTTTGGTTCATCCCCTTCACCCCCTCCCCAACACTCCCCAGCCTTCCTGGTGTAATTTGACAGTCTGTTCGATGCTTTACTTCCTCTGTATCTATCTTTTTGTTCATCAGGTTATAATGTTCTTTATTTTCCATAAATGAGTGAGATCATGTGGTATTTTTCTTTCATTGCCTGGCTTATTTCACTTAACATAATGCTCTCCAGGTCCATCCATGCTGCTGCAAATGGTAAGAGTTTCTTCTTTTTTATAGCAGCGTAGTATTCCATTGCATAGATGTACCATAGTTTTCTAATCCACTCATCTGCTAATGGGAATTTAGGCTGTTTCCAAATCTTAGCTATGGTGAATTGTGCTGCTATGAACATAGGGGTGCATATATTCTTTCTGATTGGTGTTTCCAGTTTCTTGGGATATATTCCTGGAAGTGGGATTACTGGGTCAAATGGGAGTTCCATTTTTATTTTTTTGAGGAAACTCCATACTGTTCTCCACAGTGGCTGCACCAGTCTGCATTCCTACCAGCAGTGCATGAGGGTTCCTTTTTTTCCGCATCCTCTCCAGCACTTGTCATTTGTTGATTTGTTGATGATAGCCATTCTGACAGGTGTGAGATGGTACCCCATTGTCGTTTTGATTTGCATCTCTCCAATAATTAGTGACTTTGAGCATGTTTTCATATGTCTCTTGGCCTTCCTTCTGTCTTCTTTTGAAAAGATGCTATTTAGGTCTGTTGCCCATTTTTTTATTGGATCATTTATCTTCCTTTTATTAAGTTGTATAAGTTCCCTGTAGATGTTGGAGATTAAACCTTTATCAGTGATAACATTTGCAAATATGTTCTCCCATACATTGGGGTTTCTTGTTGTTTTGTTGATGGTTTCTTTTGCTGTGCAAAAGCTTTTTATTTTTATGTAGTCCCATTTGTGTATTTTCTGTTTAGCTTCCATTGCCCTAGGAGCGGTATCGGTGAACAAATTGCTTCGGCATATGTCTGAGATTTCTCTGCCTGTGGATTCCTCTGGTATTTTTATGGTTTCCCGTCTTATGTTTAAGTCCTGTATCCATTTTTAGTTTATTTTTGTGTATGGTGTAAGTTGGTGATCTAGTTTCATTTTTTTGCATGTATCTGTCCAATTTTCCCAACACCATTTGTTGAAGAGACTGTCTTGTATGTTCATGCCTCCTTTGTCAAATATTAATTGAGCATAGTGGTTTTGTCAAATATTAATTGAGCATAGTGGTCGATATCTGAGTTCTCTATTTTATTCCATTGGTGTATATGTCTGTTCTTGTGCCAGTACCAGGCTGTTTTGAGAACAGTGGCCTTGTAATACAGCTTGAAATCTGGTATTGAGATCCCACCTACTTTGTTCTTCTTTCTCAGGATTGCTGTGGGGTCTTTTATTTTTTTTATTCCAGATGAATTTTTGGGGAGTTCTTTCTAGGTCTGTGAAATATTATGTTGGTATTTGAATGGGGAGTGCATTGAATCTATAGATTGCTTTGGATAGTATGGACATTTTAATGATATTGATTCTACCAATCCATGAACATGGTATGTTCTTCCATCTGTTTACGTCTTCCTTTATCTCTTTTTCAGTGACCATTGGTATTTTAATGGGAATTGCATTGAATGTAGATTGCTTTGTGTAGTATGGACATTTTGATGATGTTAATTCTTCTAATCCATTAACAAAGTATATTCTTTCATTTGTTCGTATCGTCTTCTATTTCTTTTTTTCAGTGTCTTGTAGTTTTCTGAATTACATCTGTTGTTAAGTTTATTCAAAGATAACTTTTGTTGTTGTTGCAATGGTAAATGGGATTTCTTTTTAGTTTCTCTTTCTGAGAGTTTGTAATTTGTGTATAGAAATACTTATCTTTCTCTGACTGGCTTATTTCAGTTAACATTTTGCTCTCCAGGTCCATTTATGCTGTTGCAAATGGTAAGAGTTCCTTCTTTTTTTACTGCCTTGTAATATTCCATTGTGTAAATATACTACAGCTTTTTTTATCCACTCATCTGCTGATGGATGCTTGCCATGTTTCCAAATAGAAACATTTTAAAATGCAAATCAGGTTATGTTACTGTCCTATTTCAAAACCTCAAACATCTTCAAACTCCCCATTATACCCAGGATGAAATCCAAACTTTCTGTGGCCTCTACAAACCTGCATTTCTAGCCCTTACACACCCTCTCACCCATTCTTGCCCTTACACACTTTATTTTGGCCATGTTGGCTTTCTTGTTATTTCTAAAACACACCAAGAACCTTCTGGCCTTGGGATCTTTGCACTAGTTTTACCTATTTATGGCCTGACATCATATATATATATATATATATATATATATATATATATATATATATATATATATATAATAGAGGCCCGGTGCATGAAAATTCATGCACTCTGGGGGTTCCCTCAGCCGGGCCTGTGCCCTCTTGCAGTCCAGGACCCCTTGGGGGATGTCCACCTGCTGGCTTAGGCCTGCTCCCCCGGGGAACAGGCCTAAGCTGGCAGTCAGACATCCCTCTGGCAGACCGGGAGCCCTCGGGGATGTCTGACTAAAGGCTTAGGCCTACTCCCCCTGCCTCCCTCCCCCCCCATTGTTCCCGGTCATTCCCAGTCATTCTGCCATTAGGGTCAATTTGCATATTACCCTTTTATTATATAGGATAAGTTGTTAGCCTCCCCTACTAGATGGAAAACTTCACGAGGCAAGGGATTATATATGTACCTTATTCCCTCATTCCAGATGCCCAGAACAGTGCCTAGCACATAGTAGGTGCTCATTAAATATTTGCTGAATGAATGAACAAACCTGAATCCTCTTCCTCCTGCTTGCCCCTGCCTTCCACCTGGTGAGCTCTAGCTTGCTTTTTTCCTGCTTCATTTTCTCCCAGCTCAGACAGTTATGTAGTATGTGGTCTGGGCATCTAGCTGTATTTTTTTAAATAAACTTTTTATTGTTGACAGTATTACAGGTGTTTCCCCCTTAACCCCCACCCCCATTTACTCCCATCCTCTCAGCCCCTACCTATCCCACCATGTCTTCACTATTCTATTGCCCATGTCCATGACCTATGCCTACCTATATGTATAAAAGCCTAACAGACCGTTCATCCGTCTAACTGGTAGCTATGATGCACAATGACCACCAGGGGGCAGACGCTCCAACTGGTAGCTATGACATGCACTGATCACCAGGGGGCAGATGCTCAATGCAGGAACTGTCCAGCTGTGGTGACTTGGCAGCTGCGGTTCTCAGGTGACACACCTGGAACCAGAGAGGAGGGAATAAACTTGATTAAGTTTATTCCTAGGTATTTTTTTTGTACCAATCGGGGTGCATCACCTGAGAACTGCCCTCTTGCAACCCGGGACCCCTTGGAGGATATCTGAGAGCTGGTTTTGGCCTGATCCCTGCAGGCCAGGCCAAGGGACCCCACCACACATTGGGCCTCTAGTAAGTATATAAGTTCTTTGGTTTATCTCTTCTCGTCCCCCCAACCCCACAATGAGGTACATCAGTCTGTCCCATGCCTCCATGCTTCGGGTCTTATTTTGTTGGTAAATTCATTCTGCTCATTAGATTCTACAAATAAGTAAGATGATGTTTATTTGTCTTTCTCAAATTGGCTTATTTCTCTTAGCATAATATTTTCCAGGTCCATCCATGCTGTCCCAAAGTGTAAGAGATCCCTCTTCTTACAGATGCATAGTATTCCATTGTGTAAATATCCCACAGCTTTTTAAAAAAATTCTTTATTGTTTAAAGTGGTACATATGTCTTCTTTTCCCCCCATTCACCTCTCCCTAGCCACGCCCACCCCATCACATGCTCTCACCACCCTAGTGTCTATGTCCATTGGTTATGCTTACATGCATGCATAAAAGTCCTTTGGTTGATATTGTCCCCCCTGCCCTTCCCTGCCTTCCCTCTGAGGTTTGACAGTCTGTTAGATGCTTCTCTGTCTCTGGATCTGTTTTTGTTCATCAGTTTATGTTGTTTATTATATTCCACAAATGAGAGAGATCATGTGATATTTATCTTTCTCTGACTGACTTATTTCACTTAGCATAATGCTCTCCAGCTCCATCCATGCTGTTGTAAATGGTAAGAGTTCCTTATTTTTTACAGCAGCATACTATTCCATTGTGTAGATTTACCACAACTTTTTAATCGACTCATCTGCTGATGGGCACTTAGGCTATTTCCAAATCTTAGCTATTGTAAATTGTTTTGCTATGAACATAAGGGTGCGTATATCCTTTCTGATTGGTGTTTCTGATTTCTTAGGACATATTCCTAGAAGTGGGATCACTGGGTCAAATGGGAGTTCCATTTTTAATTTTTGAGGAAACTCCATACTGTTTTCCACAGTGGCTGCACCAGTCTGCATTCCCACCAGCAGTGCATGAGGGTTCCTTTTTCTCCACATCCTCACCAGCAGTAGGCATTTGTTGATTTGTTGATGATAGCCATTCTGACAGGTGTGAGATGGTACTTCATTGTTTTGATTTGCATCTCTCAAATGACTAGTGACTTTGAGCCTGTTTTCATATGTCTCTTGGCCTTCTGTATGTCCACTTTCGAAAAGTGTCTATTTAGGTTCTTTGCCCATTTTTTGATTGTATTGTTTATATTCCTTTTGTTAAGATACATGAGTTCCTTATAAATTTTGGAGATTAGACCCTTATCGGATATAACATTGGCAAATATGTTCTCCCATGCAGTGGGCTTTCTTATTGTTGTGTTGATGATGTTTTGTTGTTGTGCAGAAGCTTTTTATTTTGATGTAGTTCCTTTTGTTTATTTACTCCTTAGTTTCATTTGACTTAGGAGATATATCCATAAACATAGTGGTACAACAGATTTCTAAGATTTTATTGCCTATGTTCTCCTCTAAGATTTTTGTGGTTTCATGCCTTACATATAAGTCTTTTATTCACATTAAGTTTATTCTTGTTTATGATGGAAGTTGTTGGTCTACTTTCATCTTTTTGCGTGTGTCTGTACAGTTTCGCGAAAATCATTTGTTGAAGAGGCTTTCTTACTCCATTGTATGTTCTTTCATCCTTTGTCAAATATTAATGGACTGTAATGGTATGGTTCAATTTCTGGGGTCTTTGTTCTGATCCATTAGTCTATATGCGTGTTCTTGTGCCAGTACCATGCTGTTTTGGTTACAATGGCTTTGTAGTATACTTTGATATCTGGTATTGTGATCCCTCCTACTTCATTCCTCTTTCTCAAATTCAGGGATTTTTATGGTTCTGTGTATACTTATGGAGTATTTTTTTCTAACCTGTGAAGTTTGCCATTGATATTTTAATAGGGATTGCATTGAATCTGTTGATTGCTTTGGGTCGTATAGATATTTTAATGATGTTATTTCTTCCAATCTATGAACAAAGTATATATTTCTATTTTTTTGTATCTTCCTCTATTTCTTTTTTCAATGTCCTATAGTTTTCCAAGTACAGGTTTTTTACCTTCTTGATTAAGTTTATTCCTAGGTATTTTTTTTTGTAGCAATCGTAAATGGGATTTTTTTTTGTTTCTCTTTTTGAGAGTTCATTATCATAATAATAAAAGGCCAGAGGTGTCATGACCGAAACGACCAAACGACTGATCACCGTGAAGTGCATGGAGCACCTCTCGGTCCCTCCCCCGTGGCCCACAGGCTCCAATCGCAAAAAGGCTGGTGGCCGGCGGGTGGGCAGGTGGGGCGGTGGGCGGGTGGGCGCGGCGAGGCTGGCGCGGCAAGGCGGGCGTGGCAAGGTGCGTGCGGTGGGGCGCATGCGGGTGGGCGGGGCTGCACAATTTTGCACGCTGGGCCTCTAGATGGTGTATAAAAATGCCATCGATTTCTGGGTGTTGATTTTGTATCCTGCTATCTTGCTGAATTCATTTATTAAGTCCAGTAGTTTCCTGGTGGATTCTTTAGGGTTTTCGTTTTTTGTTTTTTTTTTTAAATATATTTTATTGATATTTCACAGAGAGGAAGGGAGAGGGATAGAGAGCTAGAAACATCGATGAGAGAGAGACATCGATCAGCTGCCTCCTGCACACCCCCCACTGGGGATGTGCCCGCAACCAAGGTACATGCCCTTGACCGGAATCGAACCCGGGACCCTTCAGTCCACAGGCCGACGCTCTATCCACTGAGCCAAACCGGTTTTGGCTCTTTAGGGTTTTCTATGTACAACATCATGTCACCTGCGAATAATGACTGTTTTACTTCCTCCTTTCCAATTTGGATGCCTTTTATCTCTTCTTCTCTGATTGCTGTGGCAAGGACTTCCAGTACGTTGTTGAATAAGAGTGATAAAAGCAGACATCCTTGTCTTATTCCTATTATTCTTAAGGGAAATGCTTTTATTTTTTGCCCATTGAGTATATTGTTGGCTATAGGATTGTCATACTAGTAAATGTCCTTTATTATGTTGAGGTACAATCCCTCTATTTCCACTTTACTGAGAGTTTTTTTTTTTATCAAAAAAATGTGCTGAATTTTCTCAAATGCTCTTTTGCATCTATTGATATGATGTTTTGGTTTTTATCTTTCAATTGGTTTATGTGATGTATCACATTTATTGATTTGCGAATGTTGTACCAGCCTTGCATTCCCAGAACAAATCCCACTTGACCATGGTGTATGATCTTTTTAATATATTGCTGGATATGATTTGTTAATATTTTGTTGAAGATTTTAGCATCTTTGTTCATTATGGATATTGGCTGGTAGTTTTCTTTCATTGTAGTGCCTTTATCTGGTTTTGGAGTTAGGATAACACTGGCTTTGTAAAAGTAGCTTGGAAGTGTTCCTTCCCTTTGAATTTTTTAAAATAGTTTGAGGAGGATAAGTGTTAATACTTCTTTGAATGTTTGCTAAAATTCTCTTGTAAATCCATCAAGTCCAGGAATTTTGTTTGCTGTAAGTTTTTAAATTACTGCTTCAATTTAATCTGTTGTTACTGGCCTACCCAGGTTTTCTGATTCTTCCTGATTGATTTTGCAAGATTGCATTTTTCTAGGAATTTGTCCATTTTACTCAGGTTTTCCAGTTTGTTGGCATGTAGTTGTTCATAGTATTTGCTTAGAATCCTTTGTATGTCTGTGGTGTCCATTGTTATATCGCCTCTTTCATTTCTAATTTTATTTATTTGGGTCCTCTTTCTTTGTTTATTGATGAATCTGGTGAGGGTTTCACCATTCATTTTCATCTTCTCAAAGAACCAGCTCTTGAATTTATTGATCTTTTGTATTTTTTAAGTCTCTATATCATTTACTTATGCTCTGATCTTTATTATTTCATTCCTTCTATTTCTTCTGGGCATTTCTTGCTGTCCTCTAATTCATTTAGTTGTAGGGTCAGGTATATTATTAGTACTTTTTTTTTGTTGTTTCTTAAGGTAGGCCTGTAGTGCTATTAACTTCCCTCTAAGGACTGCCTTCATTCACCGTGTCTCATAGGTTTTGGTTGGTTGTGTGTTCATTTTCATTTGTTTCCAGGAAGTTTTTAATTTCTTCCCTGATGTCATTGGTGACCCATTCATTTTTAATAACACGCTATTTAGCCTCCATGTATTGAGTGTTTTAGTTTTTTTTATTGTAGTTGATTTCTAACTTCATGCCATTGTGATCTGAGAAGATGGTTAGTAATATATCAATCTTTTTGAATTTGTATAGACTTATCTTGGGTCCTAACATGTGTTTTATCTTTGAGAATGTTCCATATGTGCTTGAGAAGAATATATAGTCTGTTGCTTAGGGGTGAAATGTTCTGTAAATATCAGTTAGATCCATCTGATCTAGTATTTCATTTAAGGCCTCTGTTTCCTTATTAATTTTTTGTATGGAAGATCTTTCCAGTGATGTCAGTGGGTTGTTAAAGTCCCCTACTATGACTGTATTGCTGTCTATCTCCCTTAAAGTCTATCAAGAGTTTTTTTTTTTAAATGTATGCGGGTACTCCTATATTGGTGCATATATGTTTATAAGGGTCATATTTTCTTTTTGAATCATTCCCTTAACTATTATGAAGTGGCCTTCTTTGTCTCTTATTATGGTCTTTGTTTTCAAGTCTAATTTGTCTAATATGTGTATGGCTACCCCAGCTTTTTCCTCTTTCTATTTGCATGGAATATATTTTTCCATCCCTTCACTCTCAGTCTGTGTGTATATTTTGTTCTGAGGTGGGTCTCTTGTAGTCAGCATATATACTGAGTGGCCAGATTATTATGATCTCTGAACGCATAATAATTTGGCCAATTAGCGTATATTATATATAATAAAAGGCTAATATGCAAATTGTCCCCTCGACCAGGAGTTCGACCAGCAGGCAGGCCGGCCAACCGCCAATGTCCCCTCCCCATGGCCAGGCTGGCCGGATCCCACCCATGCACGAATATATATATATATATATATATATATATATATATATATATATATATATATATTGAGTGGCCAGATTATTATGCATTCAGAGATCATAATAATCTGGCCACTCAGTGTATATGGGTGATGTTTTCTTCTTTATTTATTTACTGATTGATTGATTTTTTTATTGTTTACAGTATTACATATAGTAGTACATATATCTCCTTTTTTCCCCCCATTGGCCTTCCCCCAGGCTCCCCTACCCCCGTCGCATGCCCTCATCACACCCCCCCCCCAGTGTCTTGTGTCCATTGGTTGTGCTTATATGCATGCATACAAGTCCTTTGGTTCATCTCTCCCCCACCCTCCCAAACACTCCCCAGCCTTCCTGCTGAAATTTGACAGTCTCTTCAGTGCTTTACTGCCTCTGTATCTATCCTTTTGTTCGTCAGGTTATAAAGTCCTTTATTTTAGATAAATGAGTGAGATCATGTGGTATTTTTCTTTCATTGCCTGGCTTATTTACTTGACATAATGCTCTCCAGGTCCATCCATGCTGCTGCAAATGGTAAGAATTCCTTCTTTTTTATAGCAGCGTAGTATTCCATTGTGTAGATGTACCATAGTTTTCTAATCCAGTCATCTGCTGATGGGCATTTAGGCTGTTTCCAAATGTTAGCTATGGTGAATTGTGCTGCAATGAACATAGGGGTGCATATATCCTTTCTGATTGGTGTTTCCACTTTCTTGGGATATATTCATAGAAGTGGGATTACTGGGTCAAAGGGGAGTTCCATTTTTAGTTTTTTAAGGAAACTCCATACTGTTCTCCACATGGGCTGCACCAGTCAGCATTCCCACCAGCAGTGCAGGAGGGTTCCTTTTATTCCGCATCCTCGCCAGCCCTTGTCGTTTGTTAAATTGTTGATGATTGCCATTCTGATAGGTGTTAGATGGTACCGCATTGTCGTTTTGATTTGCATCTCTCTGATGATTAGTGACTTTGAGCATGTTTTAATATGTCTCTTGGCCTTCCTTCTGTCTTCTTTTGAAAAGATGCTATTTAGGTCTGTTGCGCATTTTTTTATTGGATCATTTATCTTCCTTTTATTAAGTTGTGTAAGTTCCCTGTAGATGTTGGAGATTAAACCTTTATCAGTGATAACATTTGCAAATATGTTCTCCCATACATTGGGGGTTCTTGTTGTTTTGTTGATGGTTTCTTTTGCTGTGCAAAAGCTTTTTATTTTTATGTAGTCCCATTTGTGTATTTTCTCTTTAGCTTCCATTGCCCTAGGGGCAGTATCAGTGAAGAAGTTCTTTCGGCATATGTCTGAGATTTCTCTGCCTGTGGATTCCTCTGGTATTTTTATGGTTTCCCGTCTTATGTTTAAGTCCTGTATCCATTTTGAGTTTATTTTTGTGTATGGTGTAAGTTGGTGATCTAGTTTCATTTTTTGCATGTATCTGTCCAATTATTCCAACACCATTTGTTGAAGAGACTGTCTTGTATGTTCATGCCTCCTTTGTCAAATATTAATTGAGCATAGTGGTTTGGGTCAATTTCTGGGTTCTCTATTCTATTCCATTAGTCTGTATGTCTGTTCCTGTGCCAGTACCAGGCTGTTTTGAGAACAGTGACCTTGTAATAAAGCTTGAAGTCTGGTATTTAGATCGCACCTACTTTGTTCTTCATTCTCAGGATTGCTGTGGCTACTCGGGGTCTTTTTTATTCCAGGTGAATTTTTGGAGAGTTCTTAATAGGTCTGTGAAATATTATGTTGGTATTTGAATGGGGAGTGCATTGAATCTATAGATTGCTTTGCGGAGTATGGACATTTTAATGATATTGATTCTACCAATCCATGAACATGGTATGTTCTTCCATCTGTTTACGTTTTCCTCTATCTCTTTTTTCAGTGTACTGTAGTTTTCCACGTATAGGTCTTTTACCTCCTTGGTTAAGTTTATTCCTAGGTATCTTAATTTTTTTGGTGCGATGGTAAATGGGATTGCTTTTTTAGTCTCTCTTTCTGTAAGTTCACTATTGGTGTATAGAAATGCCATAGATTTCTTGGCATTAATTTTGTATTGTGCTACATTGCCAAATTCATTTATTAAGTCTAATAGTTTTTTGTTGGAGTCTTTCGGGTTTTTTATGTACAATATCATGTCATCTGCAAATAAGGACAGCTTTACTTCTTCTTTTCCAATTTGGATGCCTTTTATTTCTTCTTCTTGTCTAATTGCAATGGCTAATACTTCCAGTACTATGTCAAACAGGAGTGGTGAGAGTGGGCATCCCTGTCTTGTTCCTGTTCTTAGGGGAAATGGTTTTAGTTTTTGCCCATTGAGTATGATGTTAGCTGTGGGTTTATCATATATAACTTTTATTATGTTGAGGTATGATCCTTTTATTCCCACATTGTTGAGAGTTTGTTTTTTTTTTATCAAGAAAGGGTGTTGGATATTGTCAAATGCTTTTCTGCATCAATTGATATGACTATGTGATTTTTATCTTTCAATTTGTTCATGTGATGTATCACGTTTATTGATTTGCGGATATTGTACCATCCTTGCCTTCCTGGGATAAATCCTACTTGGTCATGGTGTATGATCTTTCTGATGTACTGCTGGATCCGATTTGCTAGAGGGATATTGGCCTGTAATTCTCTTTCATTGTGTTGTCTTTATCTGGTTTTGGTATTAGGGTGATGCTGGATTCATAGAAGGAGCTTGGAAGTGTTCCTTACTCATGAATTTTCTGGAATAGTCTGAGGAGGATAGGTTTTAGTTCTTCCTTGAATGTTTGGTAAAACTCTTCTGTGAAGCCGTCTGGCCCTGGGCTTTTGTTTTCCGGAAGCTTTTTGATGACTGCTTCAATTTCTTCCATAGTTATTGGCATATTGAGATGTTTAGATTCTTCCTGATTGAGTTTTGTATATTTCATTCCATTCCCTTCTGGCCTGGTGTTTTTCTGTTGAGAAATCAGTTGATATTCTAATAGGAGATCCCTTGTAGGTAACTTTCTGTTTCTCTCTGGCAGCCTTTAAGATTCTTACTTTGTCGTTAGTGTTCGCCAATTTAATTATGATGTGTCTTGGTGTCGGTCTTTTGGGTTCAACTTGTTTGGGACTCTATTTACTTCTTGGACTTGCGTAGTTTTTTCTTGCCAATATCAGGGAAGTTTTCTGTCATTATTTTTTCAAACAGGTTTTCTATTCCTTGCTTCTCTTCCTCTCCTTCTGGTATCCCTATTATTCTAATATTGTTTCGTTTTGTGTTGTCCCAAAGCTCCCTTAGGCTCTCCTCTTGCTTTTTAAGTCTTCTTTCCCGTTGCTGCTGGGTTTGTCTGTTTTTTCCTACCTTGTCTTCTAATTTGCTGATGCGGGCCTCAGCCTCTTCTAGTCTACTGTTTAAGCCTTCCAATGTGTTCTTTATTGCAGCTATGTCATTCTTCATCTCTTCTTGGTTTCTTTTCATGTTGGTGACATTCTCATTCAGCTCCTTATAGTTCTCACTGAGTTGTGTGTATTTGTCATCCATCCATTTAAACATCCTTATAACCATTACTCTGAATTCTTTCTCTGTTAAGCTGCTAGCCTCAATTTCATTTAACTCCCTTTCTGGTAATTCCTCTTTTTCTTTCCTTTGGGAGTTGCTTTTTTGTCTCCCCATGTTTTCCTGTAATGTTTTAATTGTAGATCCAATTGCTTTGATACCCAGGTTCTTTTGGTGATGGTGCTACTGGTGTAATCTCTCAGTTCTCCTGGGCTTGGTAATCTAGTGTAGCTCCCTACTTGAGCTCTTTAGGTTCTCTTGGTGTAGGCCTGCGAGCTTGAGAGGCACAACTGTGGTGTCTAGAAGTCAGCAGCTGTGGAGGGGAGCATCCCAATTTTTGCTGTCTTGCACCCTTAATAGAAATCACGTGTGCCCAGCGGGGACTCACAGTGGCACCATGGAACTGTCTGATGGGGTGATGTGGCTCAGGGGGCCTGCACTCTGGAAAGGTGTGACTGTGATGCCCAGAGTTCTGTAGTTATGGGGTGGGCAGACTCAGCTTTCGCTGCTGCACCTGTGGTGGATAGGCACTTACTCCCAGTGGCGGCTCACAGGAGCACCCGCGGTAAGTTTTCCAGCGAGGCACACTGAAGCACTCTGAAGGGCCCTGGTAGTGTAGCTGTGTAATTGAGGTGCCTAACTTCTAAAGATTTCTCTTTAGGGCAGATCCTATGGCCTCAGGGAGTATTCAGATTCCATGGTGTTATTCATTGTGGGATCTGGGTGTGGCTATATTGGTTGCCTGGAGACTGGAGGGAGGGGCTATCTCTCAGGAGAAAATGGCGACCAGGGCTTAGATATTACTCAGCACCAGACTCGCTTCCACCTCTCCTGGACCGTCCGCTGCCTACTCCCCCCAGATTCCACAACCCGACCCCTTCTTCTGCACCTCAGCCACAGGTAAGTGTCTGTATCCGAAAAGTCCTATGAACTAGGTTCAGTGGAGAAAGGTGCAGGCCCCAGCGTGAGGAGGGACTGCGTCTCTGCAAGTTCCTCTCTTGCTGGCACTGCGCGGTCCAACAGCTCTTCAGGGCTGCCTTTGAGCTCAGATCCCAAATCCAGACTCAAGGTCTAAAATCCCCTACCTCCCCATGTCCCGTGGACCCTTTTTTTTTTTTTTCCAGTCAGATGCTTTGGCTGTCCTCAGGGACGCGGCTTGGTGCTGTGTAGTTTCTCCCTGACCTTCTGGGCACAGAGGTCAGGCAGATTCTACTGCCCAGATCTTTGATTTTACATTTATCGAGGGGGATCTCTGCCCTTCCCGGCTGCAAACTGTCTCACCAGCTGCGCCTCCTTCGCCAATTCGGGCTGGATTCCACTCGTTTCAGCTGCTCCCTGTATTTGCTCCTGGACAAGGCTCAGGAAAGGTCCGTGTATTCTGCCACCACTTTGTCTCCCCTGATTGAGTTTTGGAAGGTTATATTGTTCTAGGAATATGTCCATTTCCTCCAGGTTGTCCAGTGTGTTGGAATAAAGTTGTTCGTAGTATTTTTTAACAATCCTTTGTATTTCGGTGGGGTCTGTTGTTATTTCACCTCTTTCATTTCTGATTTTGTTTATTTGGGTCCTCTCTCTTTGCTTCTTGGTGAGCCTGGCTAGAGGTTCATCAATCTTGTTTATCCTTTCAAAGAACCTGCTTTGGTTTTGTTGATCTTTTGTATTGTTTCTTTGGTCTCTATGTCGTTTATCTCCGCTCTGATCTTTATTATTTCCCTCCTTCTGCTTACACTGGGATTTTTTTTGTTGCTCTCTTTATAACTCTTTTAGTTATAGGGTTAGATAATTTATTACCATTGTTTCTTGTTTTTTGCAGTAGGCTTGTAGAGCTATGAACTTCCCTCTCAAGACTGCTTTCGCTGTGTCCCAAAGATTTTGGATTGTTGTGTTTTCATTGTCATTTGTTGCCATGATGTTTTTTTTATTTCTTCCTTGATCTCTCTGGTAATCCAGTCATTGTTTAATAGCATGCTGTTTAGTCTCCATGTGTTTGATTGTTTTTATTGTAGTTGATTTCCAGTTTTATGCCACTGTGATCTGAGAAGATGCTTGATATGATTTCTATCTTCTTGAATTTGAAAAGACTTTGCCTATGTCCCAACATATGGTCTATCTTTGAAAATGATCCATGTGCACTTGAGAAGAATTTATATTCTGTGGCTTTTGGGTGAAATGTTCTGAAGATGTGAATTAATTCCCTCTCGTCTAGTGAGTCATTTAGGATTGATGTTTCTTTGCTGTTTTTTTGTTTAGAGGATTTGTCCAATGGTGATAGTGGTGTATTAAAGTCTCCTACTATGATTGTATTGCTGTCAATCTCTCCCTTGATATCCTCCAGGAGTTTTTTTTATGTATTCGGGTGCTCCTGTATTGGGTGCATATATGTTTACCAGAGTTATTTCTTCTTGTTGGATTGCTCTCTTTAGTATTATGAAGTGGCCTTCCTTATCTCTTGTTATGTCCTTTGAGATCTAATTTGTCAGATATAAGTATTACTACCTCAGCTTTTTTTTTCATTTCCATTCACCTGGAAAACCTTTTTCCATCCCTTCACCCTTAGGCTGTGTGCATCTTTTTTTATGAGTTGGGTTTCTTGTAGACAGCCGATATATGGGTCTTGTTTTGTTATCCAATTCGTTACCCTGTGTCTTTTGATTGGGTATTTAATCTATTTACATTTAAAGTTATTATTGATAGGTACTTATTTGTTGCCATTTTTATTCTTTACCCCTGTTTTCCTTCTTCGCTTCCTATTTTTTTTTTTTTTTTTTTTTTTACAGCAGACCCTTTAGCATTTCTTGCATTGCTGGTTTTTTGATAATAAATTCCCTTAGTCCATTTTTGTCTGTGAAGCTCCTGATTTCACCTTCAATTTTGATTGAAAGCCTTGCAGGGTACAGTATTCTTGGATTCAGACCCTTCTTTTGCATGTCTTTGTATATTTCATTCCTTTCCCTTCTGGCCTGATGAGTTTCTGTTGAGAAATCAGTCGCTAGTCTGATGGGGGTTCCTTTGTAGGTAACTTTGTCTCTCTCTGGCCACTTTTAAGATTCTTACTTTGTCGTTGGTGTTTGCCAATTTAATTATAATGTGCCTTGGTGTCGGTCTTTTGGTGTTCATTTTGCATGGGACTCTGTGAGCTTCTTGGATTTGTGTGGGTTTTTTCTTCCCTATATCAGGGAAGTTTTCTGTCATTATTTCTTCAAACAGGTTTTCTAGCCCTTGCTCAATTTCCTCTCCTTCCCTTACCCCTATTATGCGGATGTTGCTGTTTTTTCATGTTTTTTTTTTTTTTTTTCGTGTTCCCAAAGTTCCCTTAGGCTCTCCTCCTGCTTTATATTTTTTTTTTTCTAGAAGCTGCTCTACTTGGGTATTTTTTCCCATCTTGTCTTCTAGCTCACTGATGTGGTCCTCTGCTTCTTCTAGTCTACTCTTGATGCTTTCTATTGAGTTCTTTACAGCAGCGATGTAATTTTTCATTTCTTCTTGGTTCTTCTTCATTTCCTCTTGGTTCTTACTCATATTGTCGAATTTGTCTTCCATTCTTTTCAGCCACCTTATGACCATTTCTCTGAATTCTTTTTCTGGAAGGTTTCTTGCCTCCATTTCGTTTACTTCCTTTTCTGGTCATGCCTGCTTTTCTTTCATATACAGGCTGTTTTTTTGTCTCCCCATGGTCTCATTTCTCTGGGTGTCTGGTTATGTAGTTCCCTCTCTGAGATCCGGTTTTTGCAGCTGGTCCTGGGCTTTTGCGTGTGGTGAATTTCCCACACCTTTTCTCGGTGTATTTTTTCCTTTTCTCCCATTTGTCAAATATTGAGTGTAATGGCTTGGTTTGATTTCTGGGTTCTCTGTTCTGTTCTAGTGATCGATATGCCTGTTCTTGTGCCAGTACCAGGCTGTTCTAATTATATGGTGGCTTTGTAGTATAACTTGAAATCTGGTATGTTGATTCCTCCACCTTCGTTTTTCTTTCTCAAGATTGCTGCAGCTATATGTGGTCTTCTTTCATTCCATATAAATTTTTGGAGTATTTGTTCTGGATTTGTGAAATATGCTGTTGCTGTTAATAGGGATTGCATTGAATCTGTAGATTGCCTTGGGTAGTATGGTCATTTAAAAACATTTTTATAGTTGAAAATATTACATAGGTTCTGTTTTTACCCCCATTAACTGCTTCCAGCCCACTCCCGTCCTCCCCTACTTTTTCCCAACCCTCTCCACCCCATAGTCTGTGTCCACGGGTTAGGCATATATGCATACAGGTTCATTGGATGATCTCTTCCCACCCAACCTCTGCTGCCTTTACTATGAAATTCAATGGTCTGTTCATGCTTCTATAATTCTGGGTCTGTTTTTGATCATCAGTTTATTTGGTTCATTAGAGTCCACATATGAGTGAGATCATGTGGTACTTATATTTCTCTGACTGGCTTATTTTGCTCAGCATAATACTCTCTAGGATTTTCCATGCTGTGGCAAATGGTAAGAGTTCTTTCTTTTTTATTGTTGCATAGTATTCCATTGTATAAATGTACCATAGGTTTTTGTGTTTGTTTTTTTTTATCCACTCATCTGCTGGTTGGCACTTAGGTTGTTTCCAAGTCTTAGCTATTGTAAATTGTGCTGCTATGAACTTAGGGGTGTATATATTATTTCTTATGAGTCTTTCCAGTTTCTTAGACTATATTCCTAGAAATGTGTTGACTAGGTCAAATGGGATTTCCATTTTAATTTTTTTGAGGTTAAGTCCATATTGTTTTCCACTACGCTGCACCAGTCTGCATTCCCACCAGCAGTGTACTGGGGTTTCGTTTTCTCTACAACCTCACCAACACTTATTGTTAGTTGATTTGTTGATGATAGCCATTCTGACAGGTGTGAGGTGATACCTCATTGTTTTGATTTGCATCTTTTGGATGATTAGTAAGTTTGAGCATTATTTTATATGTCTCTGGGCTTTTTGTATGTCACCTTTGAAGAAGTGTCTATTTAGGTATCTTTGCCCTTTTTTTAATTGGATTGTTTGTCTTCCTTTTGTTAAGTTGTATGAGTTCCAAATATATTTTGGATATTAATTCCTTATCAGATGTATCATTGGCAAATATGTTCTCCCATGTAGTGGGCTCTTTTGTTATTTTGATGATGGTCTCTTTTGCAGTGCTTAAGCTTTTTATTTTCATTTAGTCCAATTTGTTTATTTTCTCCTTAGTTTCTATTGTTCTAGGACAGTGGTCAGAAAACTCATTAGTCAACAGAGCCAAATATCAACAGTACAAGGATTGAAATTTCTTTTGAGAGCCAAATTTTTTTAAACTTCTTCTAACGCCATTTCTTCAAAATAGACTTGCCCAGGCCATGGTATTTTGTGGAAGAGCCACACTCAAGGCGCCAAAGAGCCGCATATGGCTTGCAAGCCGCTGTTTGCTGACCACTGTTCTAGGAGATCTATCAGTAAACATATTGTTGAGAGAGATGTCTGAGATTTTGGTGCCTATGGTTTCTCCTAGTACTTTTATGGTTTCATATCTCATATTTAAGTCTTTTATCCTTTTTGAGTTTATTCTTATGTATGATGTAAGTTGGTGGTCTAGTTTCATTTGTTTGGCATGTCCCTGCCCTATTTTCACAACACTATTGATTAAAGTCACTGTTTTGAGTCCAATGTATATTCTTGCCTCCTTTGTCAAATATTAATTAAGCATAGTGGTTTGGGTTGATTTCTGGGTTCTCTGTTCTGTTCCATTGATCTATATGCCTATTCTTGTGTCAATACCAGGCTCTTTTGAGTACAGAGGATTAGTAGTATAACTTGACATCTGTTATTATGATTCCTGCAATTTTATTGTTCTTTTTCAAGATTTCTTCAGGGTTCTTTTTTGCTTTGATACAAATTTTGCAGTGTTTTTTTCTAGGCCTGTGAAATATGCCATTGGTATTTTAATAGGGATTTTATTGGATTTATAGATTTCTTTGTGTAATATGGACATTCTAATGATGTTAATTCTACCAATCCATGAACATGGTATATTCTTCCACTTGTTTATATCTTCCTCTATCTCTTTTTTCTACATCTTGTAGTTTTCAGAGTACAGATCTTTTACCTCCTTGGTTACATTCATTCCTAAGTATCTTAATTTTTTTCTTGCAATGGTAAATGTGATTGTTATTTTAGTTTCTCTTTCTGAGAATTCAATATTGGTGTATAACAATGCTATGGATTTTTGGGTGTTAATTTTGTATCCTACTACGTTTCCAAATTCATTTATTAAGTCTAGTAGTTTTTTGATGGAGTCTTTAGGGTTTTCTATGTACAACGTTATGTCATCTGCAAATAATGAGAGTATTACTTCCTCCTTTCCAATTTGGATGCCTTTTGTTTCTTTTTCTTGTCTGATTACTATGGCCAGGACTTCCAGAACTATGTTGAATAAGAGTGGTGAAAGTGGGCATCCCTGTCTTGATTTTGTTCTTAGGGGAAATGGTTTTAGTTTTTGCCCATTGAGTATGATTTTGGCTGTAGATTTAACATACTTGGGACTTTATTATGTTGATGTATGTTCTCTCCATTCCCATGTTCCTGAGAGTTTTTATTAAAAATGGGAGTTGGATTTTGTTGAATGCTTTTTCTGCATTGATTAATATAATCATATGATTTTTGTCTTATAATCTGTTTATGTGCTGTATCACATTTATTTATTTGTGAATATTATACCAGCCTTGCATCCCCAGAATAAATCCCACCTGGTCATGATGTATGATCTTTTCCATGTATTGTTAGATCCAGTTTGCTAAATTTTTGTTGAGAATTTTAGTGTCTAAGTTCATCAGAGATATTGGCCTGTAGTTATTTTTCTTTGTGGTGTCTTTATCTGGTTTTGGAATTAGGGTGTTGCTGGGCTCATAGAAAGAGATTGGTACTGTGCCTTCCTGAAGTTTTTAAAAATATATATATTTTATTGATTTTTTACAGAGAGGAAGGGAGAAGGATAGAGAGCCAGAATCATCGATGAGAGAGAAACATCGACCAGCTGCCTCCTGCACACCCCCTACAGGGGATGTGCCCACAACCAGCGTACATGCCCTTGACTGGAATCGAACCCGGGACCCTTCAGTCCGCAGGCTGATGCTCTACCCACTGAGCTAAACCGGTTAGGGCTTCTTGAAGTTTTTGGAATAGTTTGAGAAGTAGATTGTTTAGTTCTTCTTTGAATATTTGGTAAAACTCTGCTGTGAATCTGTCTGGACCAGGGCTTTTGTGTGCTGGAAGTTTTTTGTTTTAGTTTTTAAATTACTTTCTCAATTTCATCAGTAGTTATCAGCATCCTCAGGATTTCTGATTCTTCATAATTGAGTTTTGTAAGATTTTATTTTTCTAGGAATATGTCTATTTCATCCAGATTGTCCCGTTAGTTGGAATAGAGTCACTCATAGTATTTTATTACAATCCTTTGCATTTCTGTGGGCTCTGTTGTTACCTCACCTCTTTTATTTCTGATTTGTTTATTTAGAATCTCTAAGTTGTTTTCTGTCTGCTTGGCTAGAGGTCCGTCAATCTTGTTATCCTTTTGAAGAACCAGCTCTTGGTTTTATTGATCTTTATAAAAAATTTTTTTTTTGGTCTCTATGTCAGTTATTTCCACTCTGATTTTTATTATTTCTTTACTTTTACTTGTTCTGGGCTTTTCTTGTTGTTCTCTTTCTAATACTTTAAAATGTAGTGTTAGGTAACTTACTACCAATTTTTCTTGTTTTTTGAGGTAGGCCTGTAGTGCTATGAACTTCCTTCTCAGGACTGGTTTCACTGTGTCCCATTGGTTTTGGATTGTTGTGTTTTCATTTTTATTTGTTTCCTGGATGTTTTTTTTTTTAATTTCTCCTTTTATCTCTTTGGTAACCCAATTCATTGTTTAATAGAATGCTATTTTGCCTCCATATATTTGAATGTTTTTTATTGTAGCTGATTTCTAATTTCATGCCGTTTTATAAGGAGAAGATGTTGATATGATTTCAATCTTCTTGAATTTGTAGAGACTTAGCTTGTATCCTAATATGTGGTCTATCTTTGAAAATATCCCATGTGCACTTGAAAAGAATGTATATTCTGTAGCTTTGGGGTGGAATGTTCTAAAGATATCAATTAGTTCCATCTGTGTCAATCAGGATTGCTGCTTCCTTGTTGATATTTTGTTGAGGATTTATCCAGTGATCTCAGAGGGGTATTAAAGTAGCCTATTATGATTGTACTAGAGGCCCGGTGCACGAAATTCGTGCATGGAGGGGCATGTCCCTCAGCCCAGCCTGCACCCTCTCCAATCTGGGACCCCTCAAGGGATGTCTGACTGCCTGTTTAGGCCCAATCCCGGTAGGGTCGGGCTTAAACTGGCAGTCGGACATCCCTCTCACAATCCAGGACTGCTGGCTCCCAACTACTCACCTGCCTGCCTTCCTGATTGCCCCTAACTGCTTCTGCCTGCCAGCCTGATCACCCCCTAACCACTCCCCTGCCAGCCTGATTGCCCCTAACTGCTCTCTCCTGCAGGCCTGGTCGCCCCCAACTTCCCTCCTCTGCCGGCCTGATCACCCCTAACTGCCCTCCCCTGTGGGCTTGATCATCCCCAGCTGCCCTCCCTTGCAGGCCTGGTTACTCCCAACTGCCCTCCCCTGCTGGCCATCTTGTGGTGGCCATCTTGTGTCCACATGGGGGCAGCCATCTTTGACTACATGGGGGAAGCCATCTTGGAGTGACAGTCAATTTGCATATTACTCTTTTATTAGATAGGATTGCTCTTGATCTCTCGCTTGATATCCTCCAGAAGCTTTTTTATATATTTACATGCTCCCGTATTGTGTGCATATATGTTTACCAGAGTTATAGGTTCTTATTATATAGATCCCTTTAGTATTATGAAGTGGCCATCTTTATCTCTTGTTATGGCCTTCACTTTGTGGTCTATTTTGTCAAATATAAGTACTGCTACCCCAGATTTTGTTTTACTTCAGTTTTCCTGAAAATATTTTTTTATCCCTTCACTTTCAGTCTATGTAAGTCCTTTGTTTTAAAGTGGGTTTCTTGTAGACAGCATATATGATTCATGTTTTCTTACCCATTCAGCTACCCTATGTCTTTTGATTGGAGCATTTGATTCTTTAATGCTTAAGGTTATTATTGATAGGTACTTGTTAACTGCCATTTTTATTTTTTATACCTGTCTTCCTTCTCTTTTATTTATTCTTTTTACAACAGTCCCTTTATCATTTCTTTCATTCCTGGCTTGGTGGTAATAACCTCCTTTAGCCTTTTTTTTTTTTGTCTGTGAAGATTCTCATGTGTGTGTGTGTGTGTGTGTGTATGTGTGTGTGTGTGTGAAGCTTCTTATTTCATCTTCATTTATGAATGATAGCCTTGATGAATAGAGTATTCTTGGATTTAGTCCCTTGTTTTGCATCACTTTGTATACTTCATTCCATTCCCTTCTGGCCTGATGTGTTTCTGTTGAGAAATCAGTTAATAGTCTGATGGGAGATCCCTTGTAAGTAACTTCCTGTCTCTCTCTTGCAGCCTTTAAGATTCTTTGTAGTTGACTTTTGCAAATTTAATTACGATGAATCTTGGTGTAGGTCTTTTTGGGTTCATCTTGTTTGGAACTCTCTTTGCTTCTTGGATTTGTGTAACTTTTTTCTTTCCAAAGCCAGGGAAGTTTTCTGTCATTTCTTCAAACAGGTTTTCTATTCCTTGCTCAGCTTCCTCTCCTTCTGGAACCCCTATTATTCAGATGTTGTTTCTTTCTGTGTTGTCCCAAAGCTCCCTTAGACTGTCCTGCTTTTTAATTTTGTTGTTGTTCTTGTTGTGCTTGGGTGTTTTTCTACCTTGTCTTCTAACTTGCTCATTAGTTCCTCCACTTATTCTAGTCTACTGTTGAAACCTTCCATTGCATTCTTTATTGCAGCTTTGTCATTTTTCATTTACTCGTTATTCTTATACATGTTGGTGAATTTCTCATCCAGATGTTTGAGCAATGTTATAACCTTACTGTGAAATCTTTCTCTGACAAATTGTTTGCCTCCATTTCATGTAGTTCCTTTTCTGGTGGTTATTCCTTTTCTTTCATTTGGGGGTTGTTTCTTTTTCTCTCTATTTTTTCTGTTCCTTTGCTCTTGTTTCTATATATTAGATCAAACTGCTATGCCACTCAGATTTTTTGAATTGGTCTTATGTAGTAGATGTTCTGTGTGACCCACTGGTGCAGTTTCTCAGGTCTCCTGGGCTGGGTGTTCTACTTGAGATATTTCGGTTCTCCTGATGTAGTTGGGTCTTGAATGTTATTGTCCCATTCATGGATGGAGTCTCCTCTCAGTGTGGTTGATTAGGTGGCTCACTCCCTATCACATTGTGACAACTGTTGTAGAGATGTTGACCAAACAGCCCAAAATACAACACAAAAAGACACAACACAGAAGGAACAGAACACAATTGTATACAAGACACCTATAACCTCAAGAAAAGTGACCACCAGAGGAAAGAGAATTAAGAGAAAAGAGAGCAAGAATGATAGCGAGAAGTAAATAAATAAAGAATATGTGGAGAAAACACAACAAAACAAACAAATATACCAACAAGCACAAAGTGCACAGAAAAAATGGGGTGGGGGAGAATCTGTAGATGCAGAGCTTACATAAAGAAAATAAGGTTAAGGAATTGGATAAATAAGAAAGGACCATGGTTTAGAATAGATTAGGCAGAAAAGAAATTAGAAGTCAAGAAGAAAATATAAACAAAGCAAAACAAAAACATTTTTTATAAGGACAATAGAGAAGGGAGCAGATAGGCCTAAATTTAGAAAGTGAAAGAAGTTAAAATATTAGGAGAAGAAATGAGCAAGACTGGAGAGAAATAAAGGTAAAAGGTTGAGTAGTAAAGAAAAAGATAAGAGAAGTGGACTAGGAGCAGGGAAGAGGAAATTAGATATATGACTAAACCAACAGAGAACAGAATAATAATTAATCAATGAAGCAGATAAGATCAATGTTAAAGGGGATGAACAAAAGGAAAGAGAAAAACTAAAATGGGGAAAGGAGTAGAAAATGGGAATTAAAAAGAGAAGAGAGGAAGAAAAAGTGCAAGAAATAAAAGTAAAAAGATATATAAAAGTAAAAAAAAAACAATTAAAACATTTCTAAAAAATAAAAATATAAAAGTGAAGTGTCATTTGCTTCAGCCAAGTTTTAATGTCCTATGGGAGCTGGTTTAAGACCCCACTCCTCTGTTCTGTGTGCCAATTCTGTCTTTCTTATTAGGTTCTTAGGTGCTAACCACTGTCATTTACTGTCTTTTGGCTTTTAGCACCCTGCTTCAAGTTCCAAGCGACCCACTGGTCCTCTGCTTATGTCTGTCTTCACAGGCCTTGGCTGCAAGCAGGAGGCACTAATCTGCCCTCTTTGCCTGTCTGCCAGCTGTCAATCTTAATCACTCAAGCATCTGTTTCTGACAGGGCTTTAGGTAGGGTTGGTGCTGTTTCCCTTTCAGGGAATAAGATGGGTGTTTTTGTTTTCTCTGACCCCGACCTACTCCTCTGCAAGTGTCCCAAAATAATACTCTGCCCTTAGTTGGATAGAGATTCTTGTATGGAGACTAATGGGGTTGGCTGGCAACATGGAGTTTTTATCAGTCTGGTTCCCAGAATAGCGAAGTGGATGGCCCCTCTTCCAATCCAGTCACTGAGGGCTTATTGACACTATTCAGACCTGTAAGCTTGACCTCTGCCTTTGTTCCCTCTGTAAAGCTCAAAATGCAGGGTGTTTCATGCTATATCACCTACCCTAAGGCTACTTGGAGGGGCTAGCTCCTCTGTGGAGAAATGGCCATTTAGGTTTGGAAGCCTTATAACTTCCCAATGCTCCTGGCCAGGTCTCCCTGCCTTGCTTCCCTCCCCAGCCTCTCCTCAGGCACCTAGAGCCCATGTCTCCCTCCCTGTGCCAAAGCCTCAGGTGAGGGATTGCAACTGAAAAGTCCTGTGTTCTGGGTTTAGATAATGAAAACAAAGACAAAATAAAACAAAAATAATGAAGCTATAGCTATCTATCCCCCAGAACCATGCTGTATTCCCCTTATGGTGCCGCCTTTTACTTGGCAGCCATTTGTGGTGTGCTCTTGGGTCCAGACTTTCCAGCTCCCAGCAGCCCAGAGACTTTTCCTTTCTACAATTGGATGTTAAGCCCTCCACCAAGGGATACAGCTTTGGTGCAATGCAGCTTCCTCTCCCTCTTGGCTGGCTTGCCCACTGTATCTCTCAAACCCACGTTCCCATTCGTACAAGTCTCCAGGTGTTTTCTGCCCTTCCTTGTTGTAAGTTGTTCCCTCAGTTATACATAATTTGTTAATTCTGGGTGGATGTGCTCTGATTTAGTTGTAATTCCAGTCTGGCCCCAGGACGTGGTACATGACACGTCTGTCTATTTGGCTAGCATTTATTCCCTCCCTCCCTCCCTCCCTCCCTCCCTCCCTCCCTCCTTTCCTTCCTTCCTTCCTTCCTTCCTTCCTTCCTTCCTTCCTTCCTTCCTTCCTTCCTTCCTTCCTTCCTTCCTTCCTCCCTTCCTCCCTTCCTCCCTTCCTCCCTTCCTCCCTTCCTCCCTTCCTCCCTTCCTCCCTTCCTCCCTTCCTCCTTTCCCTCCCTTCCCTCCCTTCCTCCCTCCCTCCCTCCCTCCCTTCCTTCCTTCCTTCGATTGACACCTCCCCCCACCCCAGCCATTCCCACCCTAGGTAAGCCCCCACCGTCCCAGTGTCTGTGTCCATTGGTTATGCTAATATGCATGCATACAAGTCCTTTGCTTGCTCTCTAACCCCCCCCCCACCTCCCCTGAAATTTGTCTCTGCTTCTATTTTTGTTCATCAAATTATGTTGATCATTATATCCCACATAAGAGTGAGATCATGTGATATTTATCTTTCTCTGACTGCTTATTTCACTTAGCATAATGTTCTCCACTTCCATCTATGCTGTTGAAAATGGTAAAAGTTCCTTCTTTTTTATAGTGGCATAGTATTCCATTGTGTAGATGTACCACAGTTTTTTAATGCACTTATCTGCTGATGGGCACTTAGGTTGTTTCCAAATCATAGATATTGTAAATTGTTTTGCTATGAACCTAGGGGTGCATATATCGTTTTTGATTGGTGTTTCTGGTTTCTTGGGATATAGTCCTAGAAGTGGGATTACTGGGTCAAATGGGAGTTCCATTTTATTTTATTTTTTAAGTAAATCTTTCTTGTTCAGATTATTACAGTTGTTCCTCTTCCCCCCCCCCCCCCCATAGCTCCCCTCCACCCGGTTCCCACCCCACCCTCTGCCCTTAATCCCCCAACTGTCCTCATCCATAGGTGTACGATATTTGTCCAGTCTCTTCCCGCACCCCTCACGACCCCTTCTCCCTGAGAATTGTCAGTCCACTCCCTTTCTATGCCCCTGATTCTATTATATTCACCAGTTTATTCTGTTCATCAGAATTTTATTCACTTGATTTTTAGATTCACTTGTTGATAGATATGTATTTGTTGTTCATAATTTTTATCTTTACCTTTTTCTTCTTCCTCCTCTTCTTGAAGAATACCCTTCAGCATTTCATATAATACTGTTTAACGAACTCCTTTAGCTTTTTCTTATCTGTGAAGCTCTTTATCTAACCTTAAATTCTAAATGATAGCTTTCCTGGGTAGAGTAATCTTGGTTGTAGGTTCTTGCTCTTCAGCACTTTGAATATTCTTGCCACTCCTGTCTAGCCTGCATAGTTTCTGTTGAGAAATCCGCTGACAATCGTATGGGTACTCCCTTGTAGGAAACTAACTGTTTTTCTCTTGCTGCTTTTAATATTCTCTCTTTGTCTTTTGCCCTTGGCATTTTAATTATGATGTGTTTTGGTGTGGGCCTCTTTGGATTCCTTTTGTTTGGGATTCTCTGCACTTCCTGGACTTGTCAGTCTATTTCTTTCACCAGGTAGGGGAAGTTTTCTGTCATTATTTCTTCAAATAGGTTTTCAATATCTTGTTCTCTCTCTTCTTCTGGCACCCTCATAATTTTGATGTTGGTACGCTTGAAGTTGTCCCAGAGGTTCCTTACACTTCATATTTTCGGATTCTTTTTTCTTTTTGCTTTTCCGGTTGAGTGTTTTTTGCTTCTTTCTATTTCAAATCTTTGACTTGATTCTTGCGATCCTCTAGTCTGCTGTTAGATCTCTGTATAATATTTTTTATTTCAGTCAGTGCATGCTTAATTTCTAGTTGGTCCTTTTTCATATCCTTGAGGGCCTCACTAAATTTATCAGAGGTTTATAGAAGATTCTTGAGTAACCTTATAACCGTGGTTTTGAACTCTATATCCAGTAGTTTGCTTTCCTCTATTTCTTTCATTTGTGGTCAGTAGATTGCTTTCCTCTATTTCTTTCATTTGTGATCTGTTTCTTTGTCTCTGCATTTTGGCTGCTTCCCTGTGTTGATAGAGTGGCTTTGTGTGGTAGGTGTCCTATAGGGCCCAGTGGATCAGCTACCCCAATTACCTGAGGTGGACACTCTTGGTGCACCCCTTTGTGGGCTGTGTTCACAGTGTTGTTGTAGTTGAGCCTTGATTGTTGTTGGTATCGCTGGGAGGAATTGACCTCAAGACCAATTGGCTGTGAGGATCAGTTGTGACTACAATGGGAGAACTTCTGTGCTGGAGACACCCTTATGGGGCAAGACTTGCTTCAGTGGGGCTTTGGTGCTCACTGAGTCTGCCCCCTGAGTGTGTCACTTATGGATGTGAAGAGTTGTGATCTGGATGGTCTCACTCTGACCACTGGGTACACTGGCTCTTGAATCTCCAAGGAGCTGCAAAATCAGCCACTGCCTGAGGCCACCCAGCAGGAGCTACAGAGAGATCTTCAGATTCCTTCTCTTTGTTTGGGGTTTGGAGGTGCCCAGATGAGGACCAGCTTTGAAGCAATGCAAGCTGCTGTCGAGCCTTGGGCCTTCTTTTGGAAGATCTGGGGCTCTCTGACCCAGCTGCAGTATGTTATGTTTCAGATTGCAAAGGGCCAGGCCATTCATATAAAACCAGCTGAGCACAGCTTGGGGGTGTTTGTAAATTTGGTGGGGCGGGGTCTCAGGGAATCACCAGGGTGGAGCAAACAGCAATGGCTGACCATCAGCCCTGCCCCGAAGAAGTTCCCAGGTCTCTGTGTCCCGTGGCATCATGCAGGAACAATGATCACTGCAAGCATGTCTGAGAGAAAGCCGCCCTCGTGTTCTGTCCTGATGCCAGACAGTCCAGTTTCTCCCCGTATGAGTCTCGGTCCCCATAGTCTTGCCCAGAACTGGAGTTCAGAACATTCAGTAGCTTGTGTTTCCCTCCCAATTGAAAAAGACAACAACGTACTCAGTTGCCAGCCCCTTTCCACGCGCACCTCCCCACCTCCTCCGAGTGTCAGTGTGCTTTTCTCTTTCCTTCTACTTGTATAATTTCCACTCAGCCAGCCTTCCTGTGGTTCTGGATGATATCTGTTTTGTCTTTTAGTTGTAGTTTTGAAGTGGTTGTATGTGGCAGCAAGTTCAGGTGTTTACCTATGCCGCCATCTTGATTTCTCCTCCAGAGTTCCATTTTTAGTTTTTTGAGTAAACTCCATACTGTCTTCCACAGTGGCTGCAGCAGTCTGCATTCCCACCAGCAGTGCACGAGGGTTCCTTTTTCTCCACATCCTCTGAAGCAGTTGTTGTTTGTTGATTTGTTGATGATAGCTAATCTGACAGGTGTGAGATGGTATCTGATTGTTGTTTTGATTTGCATCTTGGATGATTAGTAACTTTTAGCATATTTTCATAAGTCTCTCTGCCTTCTGTATGTCTTCTTTCCAAAAGTGTCTATTTAGATCCTTTGCACATTTTTTGATTGGATCGTTTATCTTACTTTTGTTAAGTTGTATGAGTTCTCTGTAAATTTTGGAGATTAAACCCTTATCTAAAATATCAGCCCTAACCGGTTTGGCTCAGTGGATAGACCATCGGCCTGTGGACTCAAGGGTCCCAGGTTCTATTCCGGTCAAGGGCATGTGCCTTGGTTGTGGGCACATCCCCAGTAGGTGGTGTGCAGGAGGCAGCTGATTGATGTTTCTCTCTCATCGATGTTTCTAACTCTCTCTCCCTCGCCTTTCCTCTGTAAAAAATCAATAAAATATATTTTTAAAAAAATATCATAGGCAAATATGTTCTCCCATGCAGTGGGCTTTCTTCTTGTATTGTTGATGGTTTCTTTCGCTGTGCAGAAGCATTTTATTTTTATGTAGTTCCATTTGTTTATTTTCTCATTAGTCTCCATTGCCCTAGGATCTGTGTCGGTAAAGATATTCCTACAACATATGTCTGATATTTTGCTGTCTGTGGATTCTCCCAAGATTTTTATGGTTTCCCACCTTACATTTAAGTCCTTTAGCCTTTTTGTTTGTTTTTGTGTATGTTGGTGATCTAGTTTCATTTTTTTTTGGCATGTATCCCCATTGTATGCTTTTACCTCCTTTGTCAAATATTAATTGAACATAATGGCTTGGGTCAATTTCTGGGTTCTCTGTTCTGTTCCATTGGTCTATATGTCTGCTCTTGTGCCAGTACCAGGCAGTTTTGAGAACCTTGGTTTGGTAATATAGCTTGATATCTGGTATTGTGATCCCACCAACTTTGTTCTTCTCTCTCAGGATTTCTGTTGCTATTGGGGGTCTTTTTTTTTATTCCAGATGAATTTTTGGAGAGTTTGTTCTACATTTTGAAATATGCTATTGGTATTCTAATGGGGATTTCATTAAATCTGTAGATTTCTGTGGATAGTATGGACATTTTAATGAAGTTGATTCTACCAATCCATGAACTTGGTATGTTCTTCCATCTGTTTATGTCTTCCTCTATCTCTTTTTTCAATTTCCTGTAGTTTTCCTAGTACAGGTTTTTACCTCCTTAGTTAAGTTTATTCCTAGATATCTTTTGTGTGTGTGTGTTTGTGTGTAATGGTAAATGGGATTGTTTTTTTTAGTTCCTCTTTCTGTGAGTTCATAATTGGTGTATAAAAAGCCCATAGATTTCTGGGTGTTAATTTTGTATCCTGATACATTGCCGAATTCATTTATTAGGTCTACTAGTTTTTTGATGGAGTCTTTGGGGTTTTCTATGTATAGTATCATGTCATCTGCGAATAAGGGGAGTTGTACTTCTTCATTTCCAATTTGGATGTCTTTTATTTCTTCTTCTTGTCTGATCGCTATGGTTAGCACTTCCAGTACTATAACAAACAGGAGTGGTGAAAGTAGGTATCCCAGTCTTGTTTCCGTTCTTAGGGGAAATGAATTTAGTTTTGCCCATTGAATATGATGTGGACTTTAGCTTAGTCATTTAAGCCTTTTATTATGTTGAGGTATGATCCCTCTATTCCCACTTTGTTGAGAGTTTTTATCAAGAAAGGGTGTTGGATTTTGTCAAATGCTTTTTCTGCATCCATTGATATGATTATGTGATTTTTGTCTCTCAATTTTTTTATGTGATGTATCACGTTTATTGATTTGCGGATATTGTACCATCCTTGCATCCCTGGAATAAATCCCACTTGGTCATGGTGTATGATCTTTCTATTGTAATGCTGGATCCGATTTTCTAGAGTTTTGTTGAGGATTTTAACATCTATGTTTATTAAGGATATTACCCTGTAATGTTCTCTCTCTCACTCTCTCTCTCTCTCTCTCTCTCTCTCTCTCTCTCTCTCTCTCTCTGTGTGTGTGTGTGTGTGTGTGTGTATGTGTCTTTATCTGATTTTGGGATTAGGGTAATGTTGGCTTCATAGAAAGAGTTGGGAAGTGTGCCTTCCTCTTGAAATTTTTGGAATAGTCTGAGGAGGATATGTTTTAGTTCTTTGAATGCTTGGTAGAATTCCCCTGTAAAGCCATCTGGACCAGGGCTTTTGTTTGCTGAAAGATTTTTGATCACTGTTTCAATTTCTTTGGTAGTTATCAGCCTATTAAGGTTTTTTTATTCTTCCTGATTGAGTTTTGGGAGCTTGTATTTTTCTAAGATTATGTCCATTTCATCTAGGTTGTCCATTTTGTTGGAGTAGAGTTGTTCATAATATTTTTTTCATAATTGTTTGTATTTCTCTGGGATCGGTTGTTACTTCACCTCTTTCATTTCTGATTTTGTTTATTTGAGTCCTGTCTCTTTGCTTCTTGGTGAGCCTGGCTAGAGGTTCATCAATCTTGTTTATCCTTTCAAAGAACCAACTCTTGGTTTTGTTGATCTTTTGTATTGTGTTTTGATTTTTTTTGTCTCTGTTGTTTATTTCCCCCTCTGATCTTTATTATTTCCTTCTTTCTGCTTATGCTGGGCTTTTCCTGTTGCTCTCTTTCTACCACTTTGAGTTGTAGTGTTAGATAATTTATTACCATTTTTTTCTTGTTTTTTTGAGGTAGGCCTGTGTAGCTATGAACTTTCCTCTCAAGAATGCTTTCACTGTGTACCATAGATTTTGGATTGTTGTGTTTTCATTGTCGTTTGTTGCCATGATGCTTTTTTATTATTTTTATTTTATTTATTGTCTAAAGTTTTACATTTGTCTCTTTTTCCCCCAATTGACCCCCTCCCCCATTCCTTCCCAGCCCAGGCAAGCTCCCACTGCCCCGTTTTCTGTGTCCATTTTTTATGGTAATATGCATGCCTATAAGTCCCTTGGTTGATCTCTAAACCCTCCCCTACCATTTTTCTCTAGTTCTATCTATTCTTGTTCATCAAATTATGTTGGTCATTATATCCCACATATGAGTGAGATCATGTGATATTTATCTTTCTCAGACTGGCTTATTTCACTTAGCATAATGCTCTCCAGTTCCATCCATGCTGTTGCAAATGGTAAAAGTTCCTTCTTTATAATAGTGGCATAGTGTTCCATTGTGTAGATGTACCACAGTTTTCTAATCCACTCATCTGCTGATGGGCACTTAGGCTGTTTCCAAATCTTAGCTATTGTAAATTATGCTGCTATGACCATAGGAGTGCATATATTCTTTCTAATTGGTGTTTCTGTTTTCTCGGAATATAGTCCTAGAAGTGGGATTACTGGGTCAAATGGGAGTTCCATTTTTAACTTTTTCAGGAAACTCCATACTGTCTTCCACAGTGGCTGCACCAGTCTGCATTCCCACCAGCAGTGTACGAGGGTTTCTTTTTCTCTGCATCTTCGCCAGCACTTGTTGTTTCTTGATTTGTTGATGATAGTCATTCTGACAGTTATGAGATGGTATCTCATTGTTGTTTTGATTTGCATCTCTTGGATGATTAGTGACTTTGAGCACGTTTTCATATGTCTCTGGGCCTTTTGTATGTCCTCTTTCAAAAGTGGTCTATTTACATCCTTTGCCCATTTTTTGATTGGATTGTTTATCTTCCTTTAGTTAAGTTGTATGAGTTCCCTAAAAATGTTGGAGATTAAACCCTTATTGAAGATAACATTGGCAAATTTGTTTTTCCATGCAGTGGGCTTTCTTTTTGTTTGGTTGATGGTTTCTTTTGCTGCACAGAAGCTTTTTATTTTGATGTAGTCCCATTTGTTTATTTTCTCCTTAGTCTCCATTGCCCTAGTTTATCTTTCTGTGAGTTCATTATAGGTGTATACTAGTAAAAAAGCTATAGGTTTCTGGGTGTTAATTTTGTATCCTGCCTCATTGCCAATTTCATTTATTAAGTCTAGTAGTTTTTGATGGAATCTTTGGGGTTTTCTTTGTACAATGTCATATCATTTGCGAATAATGACAGTTTTACTTCTTCTTTTTCAATATGGATGCCTATTTTTTCTTCTTCTTGTCTGATCACTGTGGCTAGCACTTCCAGTACTAGGTTGAACAGGAGTTGTGTGAATGGGCATCCTTGTCTGGTTCTGTTCTTATGGGAAATGGTTTTAGTTTTTGCCCATTGAGTATGATGTTGGTTCCTGGTTTGTCATACGTGGCCTTTATCATGTTGATATATGCTCCCTCTATTCCAACATTTCTGAGAGTTTTTATAAAAAATGGGTGTTGAATTTTGTCCAATGCTTTTTCTGCTTCTATTGATATGATGATGTGATTTTTGTCTATCTACTTGTTTATGTGATATATCCCATTTACTGATTTGCCAATATTTTACTAGCCTTGCATCCCTGGAATAAATCCTACTTGGTCATCATGTGTGATCTTTCTCATATATTGCTTGATCCGGTTTGCTAATATATATTTTTGAGGATTTTAGTTTCTATGTTCATCAGGGATATTTGCTTGTAATTCCCGTTCTTTGTAGTGTCTTTATCTAGTTTTGGAACTAAGATAATTCTGGTCTCATAAAAAGAGTTTGGAAGTGTTCCTTCCTCTTGGATTTTCTGAAATAGTTTGAGGAGTATAGGCATTAGTTCTTCTTTGAATGTTTGGTGAAACTCCCCCATGAAGTCATCTGTACCTGGGCTATTGTTTGCTGGGAGTATTTTTATTACTGCTTCTATTTCATCAGTTGTTATTCACCTATTCAGGTTTTATGATTTTTCCTCATTCAGTTTTTGGACATTATATTTTTCAGGAATTTGTCCATTTCCTCCACATTGTCCAGCTTGTTGGCATATAGTTGTTCATAGTATTTTCTTACTATCCTTTGTGTTTCTGTGGTTTCAGTGTTTACTTCTCTGCTTTCCTTTTTGATTTTATTTATTTGGGTCCTCTCTTCATTTCTTGATGAGTCTAGTTAACGATTCATCAATCTTGTGTATCCTTTCAAAGAACCAGCTGTTGATTTCATTGATTTTTTTGTATTGTTTTCTTAGTCTTTGTCATTTATTTCTGCCCCCCCCCCCCTTTTTTATTTCATTCCTTCTTCTTAATCTGGGCTTTTCTTGTTGTTTTCCTTCTAGTTCTTGAAGTTGTAGGGTAAAATAGTTTATTGCTAATTTTTCTTGTTTTTTGAAGTAGGCCTATAGAGCTATGACCTTTTCTCTCAGGACTGCTTTTGCTGTGTCCCAGAGATTTTGAGTTGTTCTGTGTTCATTTTCATTTGTTTCCAGGAAGTTTTTGATTTCTTTCTTGATCTCATTGGTAACCCATTTATTATATAATAATATTCTATTTAGCCTACATGTGTTTGAATGTTTTTTGGGTGTTTTACTGTAGTTTATTTTTAATTTCATTCCACTATGAACTGAGGAGATGCTTGATATGATTTCAGTCTTCTTGAATTTGTAGAGAATTGTTCTGTGTCCTAACATGTGACCTATCTTCATGAATAATCCTTGTGCACTTGAGAAGAATGTATATTCTGCAGCTTTGGGGTGAAATGTTCCATAAGTGTTCATTAAATTAATCTGACTCAGTGTGTCCTTTAGAGTCACTGTTTCCTGTAAGGTTTTGTCTGGAAGATCTATCCAGTGAAGTTATTAGCAGGGTGTTAAAGAAGTTATTAGCACGGTGTTAAAGGCCTGTACCATGACAGTATTGTTTTTAATTTCTCCCTTAATATCCTCTGGAAGTTATATATATATATATACACACACACACACACACACACTAGAGGCCCGGTGCACGAAATTCGTGCATGGGAGGGGGGATCCTTCAGCCCAGCCTGCACACTCTCCAATCAGGGACCCCTTGGGGGACATCCCTCTTGCAATCTGGGACTGCTTGCTCCTATTCGCTCACCTGCCTGCTTGCCTGATCGTCCTAACCACTCTGCCTGCCTGCGTGATTGCCCCTAACCCCTCTGCCTGCCTGATCGCCCCTAATCTCTCTGCCTGCCTAATTGCCCGTAACCTCTCTGCCTGCCTGATTGCCCCTAACCACCTCTGTCTGCCTGTGTGATCACCTCTAACTGCTCTCCTTCCAGCCTGATGGCCCCCAACTGTTCTCCCCTGCTGGCCTGATTGCCCCTAAGTGCTCTCTCCTGCCAGCTTGATGGCCCCTAACTGCTCTCCCCTGCCTCCCTGATCACCATTAACTGCCCTCCCCTGCAGCCTGGTTGCCCCCAACTGCCTTCCCCTGCTGGCCCGATTGCCCTTAACTCCCTGCTGGCCTGATTTCGCTCCCAACTGCCTTCCCTTGCCAGCCTGATCGCCCCTGGCTGCTTCTGCCTTGGCCCTATCACCATGGCTTTGTCCAGAAGGAAGTCGGACGTCCAGAAGATGGCCAGTAGACCCAGTCTATTTAGTATATTACCCCTTTATTAGTATAGATAGATTATATAGGATAGGCTTGCTTAAATGGGGGGAAAAGACTTTTTCAGCAGGAGGAGATGCTCTTTGCTGACAAAAATACATAATCCCTATATCTGGACTGATAGCCAGCCATATGCACTATACTGCCAAACTGGTTATTAAAAAACTGAACCTCTTTCTTACACCTTACACCAAGCAGCTGTTGCCCTTAAAAACCCTCCTCAGCCCCCACCTTAGGTTCTGTCTTCACAGTTCACCCAGATTAGGTTCTGATTGGTTGGTTTCTATGCCAGTCAGTGTCAAAAGCTCCACCTCCTAGGAAGCCACTGGTTCCTCACAGTTCACCCATATTTGGTTCTGATTGGTTAGTTTCTATGCCAGTCAGTGTCAAAAGCTCCACCTACTAGGCAGGTATTAGCTCCTCACAGTTCACCCAGATTTGGTTCTGATTGGTTGGTTTCTATGCCAGTCAGCATCATAAGCTCCACCTCCTAGGCAGCCATTGGTTCCTCGCAGTTCACCCATATTTGGTTCTGACTGGTCAGTTTCTATGCCAGTCTGCTTCAAAAGCTCCACCTCTTAGGCAGCCATTGGCTCTTCTGGGAAATCCAGAACAGCCCCACTGACAGCTGCCTTTCTCTCCGTGCCTTCTCTGGGCCTGAACTGCAGCCTCCACAGCAGCTGCTGATCAGGCCCTGACTCTCTCTCTCTCTCCGGACCTCGCCAGCAGCCGTGGTGGCTGCTAATCAGGCCCCACCTCTCTTTCTCTGGGCCTCGCCAGCAGCCATGGCAGCTGCTGATCAGGCCCTGCCTCTCTCTCTCTCTCTCTCTCTCTCTCTCTCTCTCTCTCTCTCTCTCTCTCTCGGCCTCGCTAGCAGCTGCAGAGGCTGCTGATCAGGCCCTACCTCTCTCTCTGGGCCTCTCTCCGGGCCTGATCTGCAGCTGCCGTGTCAGCGGTGAGGTCATTAGGCCTCTAGACAGGCCCCGGGCCAGAGGCTAATGACCTCACCATACCCACCTTGCCCCACCCAACCCCCGCTGCCCTGCCTGCCTGCCTGCCTCCAGCCTTGCTGTGATAGGAGCCTGTGAGCTCTGGGGAAGGGACCGAGAGGTGCTCCATGCACTTCCTGGTGACTGGTCGTCCGTCTGGTCTTTTAGGTCATGACGGCCCTAGGCTATTATTAGTATAGATATTTAGATGCTCCTGTATTGGGTGCATATATGTTTTCCAAGGTTATATCCTGTTTTTGGATTGATCCCTTTATTACTATGTAGTGACCTTTGTTGTCTCTTTTCATGGCCTTCATTTTGAAGTCTATTTTGTCGGATATGATTATTGCTACTCCAGCTTTTTTTTTCTTTTCTATTTGCATGGAAAAGAAATTCCGTCTCTTTACTGTCATCCATTGTGTGTCTTTTGTTCTGAGGTTCGTCTCATTTAGACAGCATATCATTGGGTCATGTTTTTGCATCTATTCAGCTACCTTATCGCTTTTGATTGGAGAATTTAATCCTTTTACATTGCAGGTTATTATTGATCAGTACTTATTTATTGCCATTTTGATTCTGTATGTATAGGTTTCTCTATTATTTCTTTTCATTACAGCATTCCCTTTAGCATTTCTTTTTTTAAATAAATCTTTATTGTTCAGATTATTACAGGTGTTCCTCTTTTATTCCCCCATATCTCCCCTCCACCTGATTCCCCACCCCACCCCATGCCCTTACCCCCTGCCACTGTCTTCATCCATAGGTGTAAGATTTTTCTCCAACCTCTTCCCGCACCCCTCACCTCCCTTCCCCCTGAAAATTGTCAGTCCACTCCCTTTCTATGTCCCTGATTTTATTATATTCACCAGTCCATTTTGTTCTACAGATTTTTTATTCACTTGATTTTTAGATTCACTTGTTGGTAGGTATGTATTTGATGTCATTTTGTTGTTCATAATTTTTATCTTTACCTTTTTTTTCTTCTTCCTCTTCTTAAAGAATACCCTTCAGCATTTCATGTAGTCCTAGTTTGGTAGTGATGAACTCCTTTAGCTTTTTCTTGTCTGTGAAGCTCTTTATCTGACCTTCAACTCTGAATGATAGCTTTGCTGGGTAGAGTAATCTTGGTTGTAGGTTCTTGCTGTTCATCACTTTGAATATTTCTTGCCACTCCCTTCTGGCCTGCATACTTTCTGCCGAGAAATCAGCTGACAGTCATATGGGTACTCCCTTGTAGGTAACTAACCGTTTTTCTCTTGCTGCTTTCAAGATTCTCTCTTTGTCTTTTGCCCTTGGCATTTTAATTATGATGTGTCTTGGTGTGGTCTTCTTTGGATTCCTCTTGTATGGGGTTCTGTGCGCTTCCTGAACTTGTAAGTCTATTTCTTTCACCAGGTAGGGAACGTTTTCTGTCATTATTTCTTCTAATAGGTTTTCAATATTTTGCTCTCTCTCTTCTTCTGGCACCCCAAAAATTCGGATGTTGGTATGCTTAAAGTTGTCCCCAAGGCTCCTTACACTATCTTCATATTTTTGGATTCTTTTTTCTTTTTGTTTTTCTGGTTGGGTGTTTTTTGTTTCCTCATATTTCAGATCTTTGGTTTGATTCTTGGGGTACGTTGATCTGCAGTTGAGTTTCTGTATAGTCTTTATTTTAGACAGTGTATGCTTAATTTCTGAATGGTCCTTTTCCATTTTTTTTGGCATTCTCATTAAGAGCCTTGAAGGTCTCACTAAGTTCCTCAGAGGTCTCACTAAATTTCTCAGCGGTTTCTAGAAGATTCTTGAGTAACCTTATAACTGTGGTTTTGAACTCTATATCCAGTAGTTTGCTTTCCTCCATTTCTTTCATTCGTGACGTGTTTTCTTGTCTCCACATTTTGGCTGCTTCCCTGTGTTGATGGAGTGGCTTTGTGTGGTAGGTGGCCTATAGGGGCCAGTAGCTCAGCCTCCCCAATCACCTGAGGTGGACGCTCTTGGTACACCCCTTTGTGGGATGAGTGCAAAGTCTTGGTGTAGTTAAGCCTTGATTGCTGTTGGTACACTGGAAGGAATTGACCTCCAGGCCAATTGGCTGAGAGGAACCCCTGTGTCTATAATGGAAGAACTGCTGTGCTGGAGACACGCTTATGCTGCAGGACTTGTTTCAGTGGAGCTTTGGTGCTCACTGAGTCTGCCTCTTGAGTGTGTCACTTATGGATGTGAGGAGTTGAAATCTGGTGTCTCACACTGACCACTAGGTACACTGGCTTCTGGATCTCCAATGGGCTGCAGGTCAGCTACTGTCTGAGGCCACCCAGTAGGAGCTACAGCAAGAACTACAGTTTTCTCCTCTTTGCTTGGGTTTTGGAGGTTTTGGAGCTGTCTGACCCGGGCTGCAAGTTTGCTAGGTTAAGCTGCGATAGGGCAGGCCATTCATATGATAAAACCGCTGCTTGGAGCTTGGGTGGGTTTGTAGGTTGCGCGGGGCTGGGTCTCAGGGCGTCACTAGGCTACGGCATGGCAAACAGCGATGGCTGCGTCTCCGACCACGCCCCAGCGCAGTAAAAAATTATTTGTGTGCGCAGCTCTGCAAGCAAGCCGCCCTCAGTTTTCAACCCGATGGCAGACAGTCCAGCTTCTCTCTGTAGGAGTTTGCGTCCCCTGCGTCTCCCCAGAAACTTGATTTTAGAGTAATCTTTGGGGCTTGTCTCCCTTCAGGTTGAAAAAAAGCAATGCCTGCTGCCAGCCCGGATCGCACACCTCCGTACCTCAGCTTTTCAGCGCTTGTGCACGTCTCAATGCTCTTTTCTCTTTCCTTCTAGTTGTACAATTTCCACTCAGCCAGCTTTCCCGTGGTTCTGGGTGATAGACGTTTTGTCTTTTAGTTGTAGTTTTGAAATTGTTGTGCGAGGCAGCAGTTTAGGTGTTTACCTACGCCGCCATCTTGGAACCTCTTCCCCTTTAGCATTTCTTGTATTGCTGGCTTGGAGGTGATGTACTCCTTTAGCTTTTTTTTTTTTTGTCTGAGAAACTCTTTATTTGACTGTCTATTTTGAATGATAGCCTTGCTGGATTTAGTAATCTTGGTTTCAGATCCTTGCTTTCCATTACCTTGAGTACTTCATGCCATTACTTTCTGGCCTGTAGAGTTTCTAATGAAAAATCAGGTGTTAGCCTCATGAGAGTTGCTTTGTAGGTAACAGTTTGCTTTTCTCTTGCTCCCATTAGGATTCTCTCTCTGTTTGTCTTTAAATTTTGGCATTTTAATTATTATGTGTCACGGCATAGTCCTGTTTGGTTTCTTCTTGCTTGAGTTTCTGTGTTCCTCCTGAACTTGTGTGACTTTTTCTTTTACTAGGTTAAGGAAATTTTCTGCCATTATTTCTTCAAACACGTTCTCTATCCCTTTATCCCTTTCTGCCTCTTCTGTCACATCTGCTATTCAAATATTGTTACGTTTCACTTTGTCTCACAGCTCTCTTAAGCTGTCCTCCTGTTTTTTAATTGATTTTTCTTTTTGGTTCTCTGATTGAGTTATTTTTTTCAACCCTGTCTTCTAATTCACTGATTCTATCCTCAGCTTCCCCTAATCTGCTGTGTATTCCTTCCAGGGTGTTCTTTATTTGTCCTATGTCATTTTTTATTTCTGTATTCATAGTTACTATATCTTTTCTTATGCTGTTGAGCATCTTTACCATCATTATTATGAACTCTGTATCAGATAAATTTCTTATCTCTATTTCATTTGTGTGTTCTTCTTGATAATTCTCTTGTCATTTCTTTTGGTTGTTTCTTTTTCTCCTCATTTTGGCTGCCTATTTGGGTTTGTGACTGTGTATTAGGTAGATCTCCTTCGCTTCTCAATCTCTAATGCAGGTCAGTGTCAAGCACTATTTCAGACTAATTAGATCAGGCAAAGACTCAAAGCCTCCAGAGACTGCCTCTGTCTACAGACAAATAGGATTCCATCTTGAATTCCCCCCAGGCAATCATCCACAGGTGTGGCAAAGGTTTTTCCAACAGGGTGGAGTAATTGCTTCTGCCTGGAGGCTAATTGTTATTCTCAGTCTCTTAATGGGTGTCAGTAGCTTGGCACCATGGGGAAAGGTGTTTTCTAATAGGGTGGGTTAACTGTCTTTCCACCAAGGCAAGGCCACCTGTATAGCAAATATGACCTCTGTAGCATGAGGGAATGACTCAACAGGAAACCAGAATGTCTGCCTTATGAGCTCTAACCTCAGAGCCCCCAATCCTGGCTTCTGCTCAAACACCTCCAGTCCACTCTGCCCTCCCTCTGCTGGAGCACAAGTTTTGGTACCCTTCTCAGTTCTGGTGCTTTCTGCTCTGGGGCCCAGCTTGGGGATTAGACCCCAGAGTTCTCAGTGGCAATCCCCCACAGCTGAGATATCCCTTTGAAACTTAAGATGATGTCTCTGGGAGCCCAACCAGACCTTTTGCATCCTCGGCCCCTCCTCTCAGTCTCTATGCAGTCTCCACTTTCGGTCCTTGGTTATCAGGTTTCTCTTCAGCGAGTCTTCTGTTGATTATTCAGGAAGTTTTTATGTATTTTAGTTGTAATTCCAGTTTTGTCCTGGGGGTGTGTCCATGCAGCATCCACTTACTCCACTCCAATTTTATTCCCCTAATGATAGTATGGTGCAGAGCACACAGCCCAGGAGTGTGCAGGAGTGGAGGGGCTGGGACATGTCATCACTTGGAAAAAGTGATGTATAAGCGAGACCTAAGGGGAAAGTAGGAATTAGTAAAGAAAGTTGCTAGGGTGGGGGTGGGGTTGATGGGGGTAGGTTGGAGATGGGAACAAAGGAGCTTTTTCCGATTAGAGGAAGCAGCAAGTTCATGGGTGAAGAAACCAGAGACAGTAGGAAAAGTTTGAAAGCAGGTAAGCCTCCCCACTTTTCTTAGACCACATGTCCTGAATCGAAATTATTTGTTGTTCTCAAACCCATTTTGCTGGAAAAATATCTGGCTGTGTATTTGTTTAAAGTCAACAGTTTCTTCTACCAACTACTAGGAGATCCCTCTAACAGCAGCAGCAGCAGCAGCAGCAATGAGGCCTAGTAAAAAAGATGGGAAAGGATATTTTACCTGAAATCTTAAATTTTTTAATATTATAAAAACATTTCTCTATCATATTTCTATATCTTATGGATGATAACTAAATAACTATTAACTATTTGAAAGCAAGTTCAGTGAGATTCGAGGTTTTTCATCTTAGTTTGGGTTTTGTATAAGATGTACATGTTTTTAAATATTGCTGAAGCCTCTCTGGGAATTTTGAAGTCCTTTATAGTCTTCAGTGAACTACAAAAAAATGCAAAAGCCTACTACCCTGTTTGCTAGACCTGTACAAACTTGGGTTTACCAAGTCTACATTAAAATGATGATTTAACTTCCAGTGTGATTCTCATTCTTTGGTTATTTCATTGTGAAAATCATTTATTTTTAAATGGCTACATTTTGTTGCTACAGATGTGTGACATACTTGTTTGGAGGGATTGTCAAGAAAAGGATGTTCTCATATATGGTTAGGTCTGCATTGTTAATCCTGTTTGGCATTTGTACAATTTAAAAGATTCTCAGCTTAACATTAATTAGCTTTCCATGCTCTGAATTACCAGTGTCTGGATATACTATTTAAATGTTTGCTATTTGGTCACTTGGATATATTTTAGAATATTACAAAAATGTGTGTTAGTATGTTTGTTGCTTTGTAATAATTTTACATTAATTTTTATTTGGGCCTGTTATTAGATAGTGGGTGGTTAAAATGTCTCTCAAAGCTTTGTTTCTAATATGAGAGATTTAAAAACTAGTTTTAAGACAAAAGTGAACAGAGCTATGATTTGAAACAAATTGCCTGGAATTAATAAAAATTAGGGTCTAGTTTACAGTAAAACACCTTTATTAACAAATACTTTAGTCCAGTGTTGAGTCTAATGTAGGCGCTTGGAGAAAATGTGTAACTTGATTGATCTAACAAGTAAACATCTGCTTTATGAAACGACTGTTAAGCAGTGTTAAGGATTTAGATGTGGATATTTAAAACCACTATGTTGGGGGGAGAAAAATGGCGGCGGAATAGACAGACGTGTTCCGAGCCTTGTCCCGGAGCAGAAAGAAAGAACAGCTGAGGGTCGCACTAGGAGTGTTTGTTGGCAAGTTGGGGGACAGCTGAACTCCAGAAGAAGGTGGGAGACTGCTAGACGGGGTTCCCCTGACCTGGCAGCTCCCACTGCGGCTGGGTCCCCTCCCGGAGCTGCGAGCTTGGACGCTGAGTCGCCGCCATCTGGAACCGGAAAGTGGAGCTTATCCGAAGCCTGAGAATCCACAACTGCGGCACCCACGGAACAGCTGCGAGCCCCAGAACAACGCTCCCCAATTGGCGCAAACACACGGGTTCAGAGGAGCTCTACACTCCACCACAGAAAGGTCAGATTTCGCCTGGGATAAGGTGAGGTCTCTGGTCCCAGCGCGAGAGAGGAACGCGCGTTTTGCGGGAGCTGGAGGACCAGGGAAGTCTGTGCCTAGAAAAATCGGTGGCTGCTGGGGCTGGCGTGATCTGTGAATGTGGAAGGGGGTCCTCAGAGCTGCTAACAGAAGGGCTCTCTAAAAAGCAACCCATTTTGATCTGAAGTGCAGGGACACCCTAAGAATTTCAGGGGTGTGCTAGACTTACGCGCAGCCACGGAGTGCGCACACTTGGGCTTTTTCCTCTTGAAATTCTTGCTTCTGTTTACTAAGCCCAATTCATAGGTTCACCCAGTTGGGGACACCCTGGGAGACTGCAGGGGAAAGTTGTTTTTCTGGAACCTGGGGATCGGAGCGGGGAGTGACCATCGGAGAGCCAGCTCTGAGGCAGACCACTCCCACAAACCGGTAGTGAGTGCCACAGAGAAAGAAGGCTCTAACACTCCCTAGAGAGGCCATAGATAAACCCGGAAGTCAATCCAGAAACACTGCCACCCAGGGGCTGAATCACAAATTGACTCTTGTGTAATCAAAAATAAAGGAATACGAATTAAGACACACCGACTGCTTAAAATCAGGACTGGCTTACATCACTGAAGAGCAGTGGAATGCAGGGAACTGCAATACTGTCTGGACTGAGAAACAGGCGTGCCAAACAGAACAACAGAGGAAGTGAATGACCTTCACTACTCCACATTTTATTTTTATTTTTTATTTTTTTATTTTCATTTTTTGCATCTTTTACTCAAGAAACTAATTTTTTTCCTCACTTGATTCTACCTTTTTAATTATTACATTTTTATTTTCAATCCGTATTATTACTACTGCTATTTTATCTTTTTTTTTTTTTTAAGTGTCATTTTATTTTCTCTTCATTTTGTTTTGGGATTAATGTTCTACATTCTATTTTTATCTTTCCTTTAGCATCATTTTACTCTATCTCAAATCTACCTTTATGCCATCACTCTCTTCCTCACTTTTCCCTTTTCAGTGTCCTGTTTATCTTACCCCTTTCCTGCTTTAGATTTTCCCTATTTTTTCTGTTTACCCCCTTTTTAAAATTTCACCCTACTTATATATCTAATCTCCAATCCCCTGCTCCAAGTCCATACACACCTCTCTCTTCGCTGTCTTAACTATCCAAAAAATTGTTCTTCTCTCTGTCCTTTTGTTGTTGTTCGTTTGAATGTAGATTATATCGAATTTTTATGCTTTTTTGTGAGATTGTTTTGCTTATTCTTCTTTTGTTTATTTTTTTGTTTGTTTAGTGCTTCTGTTTTCCCTTGCCTCACTCAATATTAGTTGGTGTTGTAGTTTGTATTAATCCCCAGGTACTTGTTGCTGGCATTTGCTGGGATAAGTGATTGTTCTATTGGAGTTTTATCCCCAATATATATAGTCTGTTTCCCTTCCTCTCTTAGTCTCTTTCTTGTCTCTCTTACTTTTTTTTCTTCTTTTTTTCACTTTTCCCAATTTCATTTTGACACCCCCTTTTTTTTTCTTCTTCTTCTTTCTTTCTTTTTCCTCTTCTTCTTTCTCTACTATCCCCTGATTTGTCTTTCTCTGGTGGTCACCTTTATTGGAGGTTGTTAATATCGTGAATACATTTCTGTTCAGTGCCTTGTGTGTTGTACCTGGTAGTGCTGTATTTTGTGCCTTTAAATCGACGCAGGAGAGAGAGAACTACATAACCAGACACCCAGAGAAGAGAGACCATGGGGAGACAAAGACACAGCCCGCATATGAAAGAAAAGCAGGCATCACCAGAAAAGGAAGTAAATGAAATGGAAGCAAGCAACCTTCCAGAAAAAGAATTCAGAGAAATGGTCATAAGGTGGCTGAAAAGAATGGAAGACAAATTCGACAATATGAGCAAGAACCAAGAGGAAATGAAGAAGAACCAAGAAGAAATGAAAAATGACATCGCTGCTGTAAAGAACTCAATAGAAAGCATCAAGAGTAGACTAGAAGAAGCAGAGGACCGCATCAGTGAGCTAGAAGACAAGATGGGAAAAAATACCCAAGTAGAGCAACTTCTAGAAAAAAAAATTAAAAGGCAGGAGGAGAGCCTAAGGGAACTTTGGGACAACACGAAACAAAACAACATCCGCATAATAGGGGTTCCAGAAGGAAAGGAAGCTGAGCAAGGAATAGAAAACCTATTTGAAGAAATAATGACAGAAAATTTTCCTGATATAGAGAAGAAAAAACCCACACAAATCCAAGAAGCTCACAGAGTCCCAAGCAAAATGAACCCCAAAAGACCGACGCCAAGGCACATTATAATTAAATTGGCAAACACCAACGACAAAGTAAGAATCTTAAAAGCGGCCAGAGAGAGACAAAAAGTTACATACAAAGGAACCCCCATCAGACTAGCAACTGATTTCTCAACAGAAACTCATCAGGCCAGAAGGGAATGGAATGAAATATACAAAGTCATGCAAAGGAAGGGTCTGAATCCAAGAATACTGTACCCAGCAAGGCTGTCAATCAAAATTGAAGGTGAAATCAGGAGCTTCACAGACAAAAAAGGACTAAGGGAATTTATTACCACCAAACCAGCAATGCAAGAAATGCTAAAGGGTCTGCTGTAAAAAAAAAAAAAAAGAAATAGGAAGCGAAGAAGGAACACAGGTGTAAAGAATAGGAATGGCGACAAATAAGTACCTATCAATAATAACTTTAAATGTAAATGGATTAAATGCCCCAATCAAAAGACATAGGGTAATGGATTGGATAAGAAAACATGACCCATATATCTGCTGTCTACAAGAAACCCACCTCAGAAAAAAAGACGCACACAGACTGAGGGTGAAGGGAAGGAAAAAGGTTTTCCAGGCAAATGGAACTGAAAAAAAAGCTGGGGTAGCAATACTTATATCTGACAAATTAGATCTCAAAGTGAAGGACATAACAAGAGATAAGGAAGGCCACTTCATAATACTAAAGGGAGCAATCCAACAAGAAGAAACAACTCTGGTAAACATATATGCACCCAATACAGGAGCACCCAAATACATAAAAAAACTCCTGGAGGATATCAAGGGAGAGATTGACAGCAATACAATCATAGTAGGAGACTTTAATACCCCACTATCACCATTGGACAAATCCTCTAAACAAAAAATCAGCAAAGAAACATCAATCCTAAATGACTCACTAGACCAGATGGAATTAATTGACATCTTCAGAACATTTCACCCCAAAGCCACAGAATATACATTCTTCTCAAGCGCACATGGGTCATTTTCAAAGATAGACCATATGTTGGGACATAGGCAAAGTCTCTTCAAATTCAAGAAGATAGAAATCATATCAAGCATCTTCTCAGACCACAGTGGCATAAAACTGGAAATCAACTACAATAAAAACAACCCAAAGAAATCAAACACATGGAGACTAAACAGCATGCTATTAAACCATGACTGGGTTACCAGAGAGATCAAAGAAGAAATAAAAAACATCATGGCAACAAATGACAATGAAAACACTACAATCCAAAATCTATGGGACACAGCGAAAGCAGTCTTGAGAGGGAAGTTCATAGCTCTACAAGCCTACTGCAAAAAAACAAGAAACAGGGGTAATAAATTACCTAACCCAACAACTCAAAGAGTTAGAAAAAGAGCAACAAGAAAAGCCCAGTGTAAGCAGAAGGAAGGAAATAATAAAGATCAGAGCACAGATAAACGACATAGAGACCAAAGAAACAATACAAAAGATCAACAAAACCAAGAGCTGGTTCTTTGAAAGGATAAACAAGATTGATGAACCTTTAGCCAGGCTCACCAAGAAGCAAAGAGAGAGGACCCAAATAAACAAAATCAGAAATGAAAGAGGTGAAATAACAACAGATCCCGCCGAAATACAAAGGATTGTTAAAAAATACTACGAACAACTCTATTCCAACAAACTGGACAACCTGGAGGAAATGGACATATTCCTAGAAAAATATAACCTTCCAAAACTCAATCAGGAAGAATCTAAACAGCTCAATATGTCAGTAACTATGGAAGAAATTGAAGCAGTCATCAAAGAACTTCCGGCAAACAAAAGCCCGGGGCCAGACGGCTTCACAGGAGAGTTTTACCAAACATTCAAGGAAGAACTAAAACCTATCCTCCTCAGACTATTCCAAAAAATTCAAGAGGAAGGAACACTTCCAAGCTCCTTCTATGAAGCCAGCATCACCCTAATACCAAAACCAGATAAAGACAACACAATGAAAGAGAATTACAGGCCAATATCCCTCATGAATGTAGATGCCAAAATCCTCAACAAAATTCTAGCAAATCGGATCCAGCAGTACATCAGAAAGATCATACACCATGACCAAGTAGGGTTTATCCCAGGAATGCAAGGATGGTTCAATATCCGAAAATCAATAAATGTGATACATCACATAAACAAATTGAAAGATAAAAATCACATAGTCATATCAATTGATGCAGAAAAAGCATTTGACAAAATCCAACACCGTTTCTTGATAAAAACTCTCAACAAGGTGGGAATAGAAGGATCATACCTCAACATAATAAAAGCTATATATGATAAACTCACAGCTAACATCATACTCAATGGGCAAAAACTAAAACCATTTCCCCTAAGAACAGGAACAAGACAAGGATGCCCACTCTCACCACTCCTGTTTGACATAGTACTGGAAGTATGAGCCATTGCAATTAGACAAGAAGAAGAAATAAAAGGCATCCAAATTGGAAAAGAAGAAGTAAAGCTGTCCTTATTTGCAGATGACATGATATTGTACATAAAAAACCCGAAAGACTCCATCAAAAAACTAACAGACTTAATAAATGAATTTGGCAAGGTAGCAGGATACAAAATTAATGCTAAGAAATCTATGGCATTTCTATACACCAACAGTGAACTTACAGAAAGAGAGACTAAAAAAGCAATCCCATTTTCCATCGCACCAAAAAAATTAAGATACTTAGGAATAAACCTAACCAAGGAGGTAAAAGACCTATATGCAGAAAACTACAGGACACTGAAAAAAGAGATAGAGGAAGATGTAAACAGATGGAAGAACATACCATGTTCATGGATTGGTAGAATCAACATCATCAAAATGTCCATACTACCCAAAGCAATCTATAGATTCAATGCACTCCCCATTAAAATACCAACAGCATATTTCACAGACCTAGAAAGAACTCTCCAAAAATTCATCTGGAATAAAAAAAGACCCCGAGTAGCCACAGCAATCCTGAGAAAGAAGAATAAAGTAGGAGGGATCTCAATACCAGATTTCAAGCTGTATTACAAAGCCACTGTCCTCAAAACAGTCTGGTACTGGCACAAGAACAGACATATAGATCACTGGAATAGAATAGAGAATCCAGATATCGACCCAAACCAATATGCGCAATTAATATTTGACAAAGGAGGCATGAGCATACAATGGAGTCAAGACAGTCTCTTCAATAAATGGTGTTGGGAAAATTGGACAGATACATGCAAAAAAATGAAACTAGATCACCAACTTACACCATACACAAAAATAAACTCAAAATGGATACAGGACTTAAATATAAGACGGGAAACCATAAAAATACTAGAGGAATCCTCAGGCAGCAAAATCTCAGACATATGCCAAAAGAACTTTTTCAGTGATACTGCCCCTAGGGCAATGGAAGCCAAACAGAAAATAAACAAATGGGACTACATCAAAATAAAAAGCTTTTGCACAGCAAAAGAAACCATCAACAAAACAACAAGAAACCCCACTGTATGGGAGAACATATTTGCAAATGGTATCACAGATAAAGGTTTAATTTCCAACATCTACAGGCAGCTTATACAACTTAATAAAAGGAAGATAAATGATCCAATAAAAAAATGGGCAACGGACCTAAATAGAATCTTTTCGAAAGAAGACAGAAGGAAGGCCAAGAGACACATGAAAACATGCTCAAAGTCACTTATTATCCGAGAGATGCAAATCAAAACGACAATGCGATACCATCTCACACCTGTCAGAATGGCTATCATCAACAAATCAACAAACGACAAGTGTTGGCGAGGATGCGGAGAAAAAGGAACCCTCGTGCACTGCTGGTGGGAATGCAGACTGGTGCAGCCACTGTGGAGAACAGTATGGAGTTTCCTCAAAAAACTGAAAATGGAACTCCCATTTGACCCAGTAATCCCACTCCTAGGAATATATCCTAAGAAACCAGAAACACCAATCAGAAAGGATATATGCACCCCTATGTTCATAGCAGCATAATTTACAATAGCTAAGATTTGGAAACAGCCTAGGTGCCCGTCAGCAGATGACTGGATCAGAAAACTATGGTACATCTACACAATGGAATACTATGCTGCCGTAAAAAAGAAGGAATTACTACCATTTGTAGACACCTGGATGGAATTAGAGAACATTATGCTAAGTGAAATAAGCCAGTCAATGAAAGAAAAATACCACATGATCTCACTCATTTAGGGATAATGAAAAACATTATAAACTGATGAACCAAAAGATAGTTACAGAGGCAGTAAAGCATCAAACAGAGTGTCTAATTACAGCGGTAAGGTTAGGGAGAGGTGGGGGAAATAAGAGATCAACTGAAGGACTTGTATGCATGCATATAAGAGTAACCAATGGATGGAAAACATTGGGGGGTGAGGGCAGGTATGGGAGTGGGGTGGGGGGGGGCAATGGTAAGATATGTACACATATAATACCTTAATAAAAAATTTGAAAAAAAAATAAAAAAAAATATAACCACTATGTTTTTTTTTTTAAAAAAAATGCAACCAACTTATTGTATTCTGGCTGTACTTTAATTTCTAAATTGATTTAAAGTAAACAGTATGGGTCTGAATGAAGTCTGTCTAAAACAGCAGGAGGTAAGTTAGTAATTACTCTTTGTAGTAGATTATTTGGAGCAGTGAATGCTTTAATTGGAAGTCAAATACTTATAAAGAGATGACAGTTCATATTAGTTCATAGTTCATTTTTAGGAATGTAGAGAAGGTAGTTACTATAGAAAAGTTATCAGCTGAGGCTTGTCTTTTGGGGGAGAGTGTGAAAGGTGTTAAAATGTCTGATTCCAAAGTAAAGTTAACAGATTTGGTCAACTCTGATCACTTAACCTAATATAACTTTTCTGTGTAATAAATTTATGTATAACTGTTCAGAAATTAAAAACACACATTTCAGATGTGTTCCCAAGATATGTTACTGGATATTTCTTTAAGACCTATCAGACTTTCCTTCCCTATTGAAAAACTGGGTTCTTGGTCTAGAAAACAGGGCAGTAGGCTTCAGTATTTCTTTTGTAGTCCACTGACTTTTTCTTTCTTGGCAAGCATGTTGTGAAGATTAAGAACAGAAATGAAAGGTGCTAGTGTATTTGTATGGTTTCATTTGAAATCACAGTACATAACACAAAGCCCTTTTTAAGTGTGCTCTCTATGTAGTAGGTGTGTGTGAATAGGATTTTCTGAGTTTAGGGAATATCTATAATAATAGAAGTGTAATATAGTAATTAGACTGGACAGCCAAACGACCTTCTGGATGTCATTCTGAATGTCCTTCCAAACGAAGCCATGGCAGCGGGGGCTGAGGCAGAGGCGGTTAGGGGCGATCAGGCAGGCAGGTGAGCAGTTAGGGGCAATCAGGCAGGCAAGCGAGTGGTTAGGGGTGATCAGGCAGGCAGGCAAGTGGTGAGGGGTGATCAGGCCGACAGTTGAGTGGTTAGGGGAAATCAGGCAGGCAGGCAGAGTGATGAGGGGTTATCAGGTAGGCAGGCGAGTCGTTAGGGGTGATCAGGCAGGCAGGCAGGCAGACCAGCGGTTAGGAGCCAGCAGTCTCAGATTGCCTGAGGGATGTCTGACACCGGCAGTTGGACGTCCCTGGAGGGGTCCTGGATTGCAAGAGGGTGAAGGCGGGCTGAGGGTCCCCTCCCCCCATGCACGAATTTCGTGCACCGGGCCTCTAGTTTATACATATAAAGAATACTAGAGGCTCAGTGCATGAATTCGTGCATTGGTGGGGTCCCTCAGGGTGGCCTGCAGAGATTGGGTCCCAGCTCACACCCCTAGCCTCACAGCCCCAGTTTGTTCTCCCAGCCCTGCCGCCCCGTGGCCCCACCTGGCACCCTGCCTTGGCTTGGTGCTGCCCCCTTACCTGCTCCACCATCCTGCCTGCAGGATGATTGGTCAGGGCCCGGCCCTCCACCTGGCTCCCTCAGCACCTGGGAGTGGGGCGGTGGCCCCGCCTCTGGTCACTGTCTTCAGGACGATCAGTGGGGCAATTGGGCCTGCACTCACCCCACCTTGGCCTGGTAGCACCCGCTCACCTGCTCCACCATCCCAATACTGTCCCACTCTCGTCGGGGCCCATTGGGGCCGGCAGTGCCTCCGCTGCCACCTGCTGCCAGTGCCGTATCGCCCACACCTGCCATGTTCCCTGCTGCCCCCTGGTGGTCAGCACATGTCATTGCGAGTGGTCGAACTCCCGGTTGAACGACTGCCCGAGGGGGAAATTTGCATATTAGGCTTTTATTATATAGGATAGACCTATATTCTTGCTATTGCTCAATTATGGTCTATATTTTAGAGAATAAAAGTAACTGAACAGGACAAGAGTTCATCCCACTTGGCACACAGCAGAGCCAAACACCAAATACCCAGTTTTGCAGTGGATAAAATACAGTCACTTTTTTTTTTTTCAGAATGCTAAATAAGAAAAATGGAAAGCTGTGTTACTTAATACCAGAACTTCCAAATGACTTATCCTTCAGGGCTTTTAAGGGAAAAAGTCATGAGTAAGGGGTTCAGGGTCATGGACTGTGTTGATTGGTCAATTTCTATGCAAGCTTCAGTTATCTGATTTATTCAGCTCCTAGTGGCATCCTGCCCTGATCTAGTTAACTATGACTGTAATTAAACAGAAAGATAGTTAGGTAAAACATCTTGGCTTTGATTGTGGTCAGTTACATTATCTTAAGAACAGAAAGAGAACAAGGCTGTATATTTCATACTTACCAAGCTATATTCTTATGTCATCTTAAGCAGAGAATACCTTCTTAAATTTGCTTTACAGTCAGGCCTGCAGCATCTAAGACATTACTACATTCTAGTGCAACTATGACTCTTGAGAAGGACTAATTTAATCATTTTAACTAAAAGCTATATTCTTTTTTTTAAAAAAAATAAATATTGTTCAGATTATTACAGATGTTCCTCTTTTCCCCCCCATAGCTCCCCTTCACCCGATTTCCCCCTCACCCCATGCCCTCACCCCCTGCCACTGTCCTCATCCATAGGTGTAAGATTTTTGTTCAATCTCTTCCTGCACCCCTCACGCCCCCTTCCCCCCAAGAATTGTCAGTCCATTCCCTTTCTATGCTTCTGATTCTATTATATCCACCAGTTTATTCTGTTCTTCAGATTTTTTATTGACTTGATTTTTAGATTCACTTGTTGATAGATATGTATTTGTTGTCACTTTGTCATTCATAATTTTTATCTTTACCTTTTTCTTCTTCTTCCTCTTCTTAAAGAATACCCTTCAGCATTTCATGTAATCCTGGTTTGGTGGTGATGAACTCCTTTAGCTTTTTCTTGTCTGTGAAGCTCTTTATCTGACCTTCAATTCTAAATGATAGCTTTGCTGGGTAGAGTAATCTTGGTTGTAGGTTCTTGCTGTTCATCACTTTGAATATTTCTTGCCACTCCCTTCTGGCCTACATAGTTTCTGTTGAGAAATCAGCTGACAGTCGTATGGGTACTCCCTTGTAGGTAACTAACTGCTTTTCTCTTGCTGCTTTCAAGATTCTCTCTTTGTCTTTTGCCCTTGGCATTTTAATTATGATGTGTCTTGGTGTGTTCCTCTTTGGATTCGGTTTGTTTGGGGTTCTCTGCGCTTTCTGGACTTGTAAGTCTATTTCCTTCACTAGGTAGGGAACGTTTTCTGTCATTATTTCTTCTAATAGGTTTTCAATATTTTGCTCTCTCTCTTCTTCTGGCACCCCAAAAATTCTGATGTTGGTACGCTTGAAGTTGTCCCAGAGGCTCCTTACACTATCTTCATATTTTTGGATTCTTTTTTCTTTTTGTTTTTCTGGTTGGGTGTTTTTTGCTTCCTCATATTTCATATCTTTGCTTTGATTCTTGGGGTCCTCTAGTCTACTGTTGGATTTCTGTATATTATTCTTTATTTTAGACAGTGTATGCTTAATTTCTGACTGGTCCTTTTCTATTTTTTTGGCATTCTCATTAAGATCCTTGAAGGTCTCACTAAGTTCCTCAGAGGTCTCACTAAGTTTCTCGGTGGTTTCTAGGAGATTCATGAGTAACCTTATAACTGTGGTTTTGAACTCTATATCCAGTAGTTTGCTTTCCCCCATTTCTTTCCTTCGTGACATGTTTCTTTGTCTCCGCATTTTGGCTGCTTCCCTGTGTTGATGGAGTGGCTTTGTGTGGTAAGTGACTTACAGGGCCCAGTGGCTCAGCCACCCCAATCTCCTGAGGTGGACACTCTTGGTGCACCCCTTTGTGGGCTGGGTGCACAATCTTGTTGTACTTAAGCCTTGATTGCTGTCGGTACACTGGGAGGAATTGACCTCCAGGCCAATTGGCTGTGAGGATCAGCTGTGTTTATAATGGAAGAACTGCTATGCTGAAGACACCCTTATGGGGCAGGACTTGTTTCAGTGGAGCTTTGGTGCTCACTGAGTCTGCCTCTTGAGTGTGTCACTTATGTATGTGAGGAGTTGAAATCTGGTTTTGTCTCACACTGACCTCTAGGTACACTGGTTCCTCGATATCCAAGGAGGTGCAAGTCAGCTACTGTCTGAGGCCACCCAGCAGGAGCTACAGCGAGATCTGCAGATTTCTCCTCTTTACTTGGGGTTTGGAAGTTTTGGAGCTGTCTGACCCAGCTGCAATTTGTTAGGTTAAGCTGCGAAAGGGCAGGCCATTCATATGCAAAAGTCGCTGTGCACAGTTTGGATGGGTTTGTAAATTGGGTGGGGCAGGTTCTCAGGGAATCACTAGGGCGTGGCAAACAGCGATGGCTGCCAGTCAGCCATCTCTGCATCTCCACGGTTCCGCATCCCACATCCTGCACCCCAGTGCAGTAAACAATGATTCCTGCATGCACCTCTGCGAGAAAGCCACCCTCACTTTCCGACCCATTGCCAGACAGTCCAGTTTCTCCCCGTAGGAGTCTGGGTCCCCAGAGTCTCACCGGAAACTGGAGTTCAGAGCAGTCGGGAGCTTGTGTCTCCCTTCCAATTGAAAAAAACAGCGCACCCAGTCACCAGCCCAATTTGCGCGCCTCTGAACCTCTGCTTTTCCGAGCCTCTACACCTCCTACACAGTCTCAATGAGCTTCTTTCTTTCCTTCTAGTTGTAGAACTTCTACTCCGCCAGATTTCCTGTGGTTCTGGGTGATAGTCATTTTATCTTTTAGTTGTAGTTTTGGTGTGGTTGTGAGAGGCAGCACGTACAGGTGTATACCTTATGCAGCAATCTTGGTTGTCCTAAAAGCTATATTCTAATATGTCTAATCTGTTATGATTTCCTGTTTCATTAATATCCATAATGTGATAGAGCTCTGTTATTCTAATAAACCCAATGCCATTTGTATCAGGAATATTTCATTAATTTTTCATGTCAGAGAAAGTGAATACAAGAAAAAATTGCATGTGTAAACATATATTATCTCGGTACACCATTAATGCGCATATGCATTTGAAAAAAGTCATGATTAATGATATACTGAGATAATATATGTTTGCATATGCTATTTTGATGCTGTGTTAGGGAATGTTTTAGGTATGCTATGTATAGGCAGATGGAGATTTTTAAATACATAAACTGCATCTCACTCTGTTTAGTTGAGTCATTTAACTTGTATGGGAGAAGGAGGAATAATACTCGATTTTTATGTACAGGAAAAAATTGTCAGCCTTCTAACATTTTCTTTTTTGACTGGTTAACAGCTTGTGGGTAGGTGCAGTCTGGGATTATTATTACTTGGATACCTCAGGATATGCAAGGATTGACCAGAAAAAAAATGTACAGGAAAATGTCAGAAAGACTAGGGAACAAATTATTTGATTGAAAATAGGCAAAATGAACAAATTATCAATAATTTGAGAAAGAGATCTTAGAAATTCAGTTATGCATTCTTGAAAGCATTGGCAAATAATTAACAATTTGAGAAAGAGATCTTAGAAATTCGGTTATGCATTCTTGAAAGCAATGGCAAAAGTATAGGATTTATTTGTTTGTACCATTCTCATTCCAAAAAGGTTTAGAGATAAAGTAGATAGTTTATTTATCTTGGTAATATGGCAAGGTGGATGGAAGGTGAGAACCTGATTTTCATAACTACAAAGTTTTTCTCTTATGTGGGTTTGCTTCCATCTTGTTCATCTGATTGAATAACATATTTGGGCAGCTCAGTGGGCAACTACATAATCTTTCCAATTCCTAACTCTAATGTTGATATCAAATAAAGTATTCTCAATTATACTTATCAAATCACTACATTTAGGCTCCTGTATCCTAGTGAAAAATAACTTGCCTTAATAATGTCTGTACATGTAAACTTTTAAGCTTTTATTATGTAACTAGAGGCCCAAATAAAAGGCCAGGGTCCCTATGCCTAGCCTGTGATCAGGGCCATCTTCCGCCCTCTCGCCAGACCCCGGTTCCCCGTGGTTCCCTGTTCGCCATCCAACGATCAGAGCCTGCAGGCTGCGGGGAGGGACCAAGAGATCTGCCTTCTGCCTGCTTGCCAGTCCCAAGTCCCACCCCACCGCCGACACCCACCCTGGTTCCCCGTGGTTCCCCATTTGCCATCACGCGATCGGAGCCTCCAGGCTGGGGGGAGGAACCAAGAGGTCTGCCTTCTGCCCGCTCACCAGTCCCACCCTGCTGCCACCCATGGCAGTTCCCCATGGATCCCCATTGGCCATCCAGCAATCAGAGCCTGCAGACTGTGGGGAGGGACCGAGAGGTGGTCAATGCACCTCTTAGCAACTGGTTAATCAGTTGTTCTTGTCGTTACGCCATTATGGTTGCCTTTTATTGTATAGGATAGGTCATAATATCAGTGTTATTATATATAATGAGTAATATTTTACCTTAAAGCTCTAATCTAGACTAAAACTTGTACTATTTTTTTATTTTAGGACAGCAAGTAGAGGGGACTTCATGTTTTCTGCGGATCGTTTGGTAGGTGGAAGCTTTCCATTTTCATTTCATTGTTGTTCCTAGTGATATAACCATAGTAGGCCAAAGGGTTTTTTAAAATTATTTACAGCAATCTGGGGGTGAGAGAGATTGTACCAATTAACCAGCATCTTGCTAGACTTCTGAAGTATTGTTTTTACTGTTGCATTAAAACTCTGTCTCAATCCCTTTGACCTCAAGGCATTTTCCATAAACTCATTTTCTATAGCTCTCAGGTACTCCTACCTTTAAAATTGATCTTGGTAACCTTGTCATAAGTAACCCTTAAATGCCTCATCTGAGGGCAGTAAAGTGAAGTACATTAAAAGAAAACCAAAGATGTAAGGAGACCTAGTAGTTAGTTACCCTGTGATATCCATCTAATGCAAAAAAATAACTGTTGTAGTTTACATGGGAGGAATTTATTTAGCCTCCTCTTTTCTGTACTATCCTCACATGTGATATATTAAGTTGGACTATCTACAATTTCCTCAGGGACTTTCTGTTAAGGGTTGACCAAGCTCAATTCTGTTTAGCTAGTGTGATGTGAGAGGATCTCAAACCAGATTGTGTTGTCTTCAGGGTAAATACTGTGTTTCCTTCTTGTGTTTATATCTAAGTGTTCTCAGTGATTACAATGAGGTTGACACATTTTCTGCTGTGGTTATTAATATTCAACCATTCCTGAAATATACATTGAACTCCTCTAAGTCAGGCACTGTGTGAGGATGTGTTGCTGGGGGAGGAGATACGGTAGTAAAGAATACAAGGCTTCTCTCCAGCTAGTCTTCAGTTGGTTATTCAGGATGATTTTTCTATATTTCAGTTGTAATTCCAGTTTGGTCCTGGGAGAAGGTCAGTGTAGCTTCCACTTAATTCTCCACCATCCTGGAATCTCCCAGCAGTAAAGAACACAGACACATGATCCCTGCTCTCATAGAGTTTGCAATCTAAATATTATTGTCAGTATTACATTTGGGAAAGAGAGAAAAGTGGTTTATTAATTTTCATTTACATTTTATCCTAGGAAAATCTTTATTTCAAAAGAATGTAGACAACTATTCTACTTTTGGCTTTAAAGATTCTTAGTTCAGAGGCAACTTCTGTTTACAATTATTTGAGTTTGTAAGGGAAGTAACAACCCTTGGATTTCATCAAGATAAATGTAATTGACATTTCTGGAGTGACAGGTCATTATGTCATTATGCTTTTATCAAACTAAAGGAACAGGTCCAAGGAGGAAGCAACTTGTGTCAATGGCTGCTGTGGGGAAAATGGAGGTCCTGGTATTCATTGGTAGAAAATGGTTCCTCTTTCCTTTCCTTTCCTTTCCTTTCCTTTCCTTCCTTCCTTCCTTCCTTCCTTCCTTCCTTCCTTCCTTCCTTCCTTCCTTCCTTCCTTTTTTTCTTTCTTCTTTCCTTATGTCCTTTTTCTTCAGAAAATAGGAGTTAAGTTTGTGGTTATTATAAAACACTTACCAGGAGACATATGAAAACATACTCAAAGTCACTAATCATTCAAGAGATGCAAATCAAAACGACAGTGAGGTACCATCTCACACCTGTCAGAATGATTATCATTAACAAATCAACAAAGGACAAGTGCTGGAGAGGATGAGGAGAAAAAGGAACCCTCTTGCACTGCTGGTGGGAATGCAGACTGGTGCAGCCACTGTGGAAAACAGTATGGTGCTTCCTCAAAAACTAAAAATGGAACTCCCATTTGACCCAGTAATCCCACTTCTAGGAATATATCCCAAGAAAACAGAAACACCAATCAGAAAGGATATATGCACCCTTATATTCATAGCATCACAACTTACAATAGCTAAGATTTGGAAATAGCCTAAGTGCCCATCAGCAGATGAGTCGATTAAAAAGTTGTGGTATATCTACACAACGGAATACTATGCTGCTATAAAAAAGAAGGAATTCTTACCATTTGAAACAGCATAGATGGAACTGGAGAGTATTATGCTAAGCAAAATAAGCCAGTCATAGAAAGATAAATATCACATGATCTCACTCATTTGTAGAATATAAAGTACATCATAAACTTATGAACAAAAATAGGTCCAGAGACATAGAAGTATCGAACTGACCATCCAACCTCTGAGGGAAGGGAAGGCGGGGTGAGATATCAACCAAAAGGACTTGTATGCATGCATATATAAGCATAACTCATGGACACAGACACTATGGGGTGAGGGCATGTTCTGAGGGGAGGGGGAGGCCGGGGGAGGTCAATGAGGGAAAAAGGAGACATATGTTCTACTATTTGTAATACTTTAAACAATAAAAAATACTTAGCTGAAAGAGCAGGCATTATATCTTAATCAAATGAGATAATAAGGACCAAGGGCATAACTCACCTGAGTGGATGATAATTTGGGCCTCTCTGTTCTCTGCAGATGGTTGTGTAGGTTGTCATATTGGGAGGTGTGGGGTAGAGCGTTTGTATGGTTGTGATAAGGAATGAAGCTGTTTAGGTTTCTAGTGTTGAAGATTTCTAGTACACTGTCTCTTCTAGGACAAGGATCCCATTATAGTTTACATTAATTATATCCTGAATTTATCGGGATTGGCTTCCCTGGCACTCATATCTTAAGTTCTTTATGTTTTAGTCTCCCTTCTTCTGATTTTATGTTCTTTTATAAGGCTTGGACACATGAATTTCTGTCAGTTGCAGGAGAGGTAAGACTCTTTAGAGGAATGTTACTTGGAAGAGATCTAGGCTCTTCAAAGAAAAGGATCCTATTCTACCCTTACAATCTACACTAATAAAAGAGAAAGATGCAAATTGACCGTACCTTCACGATGCCCGCCAGACAATCAGGAGTGAGTATGCAAATTAACCTCATTGCCTCCGCCTCTGTGGACACTGACAGCAGGGTGCAAAGAGTCCTGCTTGGCCGTCGCCACAATGACCTGGGAGCAGGCAAGCGCGGCTGCAGGCAGCACCCAGCATGGCCTCAGAGACCCAGGAGCAGTGAAGCGCAGCCTGCAGGCAGCACCCAGCACGACCTGCTTGGCTGTCGTCGCAGGTACCCAGGAACAGGCAAGCCCGGCCTGCACAGAGCTCCCAGCACGGCTTCAGAGACCAAGGAGCAGTGAAGTGCAGCCCGCAGGCAGCACACAGCACGGCCTACTTGGATATTGCCACGGTGACCCAGGAGCAGGCAAGTGGGGCCTGCAGGCAGCTCCCAGCACAGCCTGCTTGGCTGTCGCCATGGTGTGGAGCAGGCAGGCCCCGCAGAGAGCAGAGAACCACAGGGAGCGGGCCTAAGCCATCAGTAGGACAGCCCCTGAGGGCTCCCGATTGGAGAGGGTGCAGGTCAGGCTGAGGGACACCTCCGCCCGTGCACGAATTTCATGCACCGGGCCCCTAGTCTATATAAAAGGCTAATATGCTAAGGGTCCTTCCCACCTTCTGACTGGTCGCTTTGACATGCACTAATCACTAAGGGACAGATGTTCAACAGAGGAGCTGCCCTGGCACTCACTTGCCATTTACAGAGAAATGGCAGTGTGGACCTGGCCGACAAAGTAACACTCAGCGTCCCCCAAGTGGGACACAGGTCATGCCACCACCCCAGAACAACACCCCACCAAATTGCAGCCAAAGCTGTTGCTGAGACCCCATGGCCAGCCCAGAAATGGTAGCGGTGGGTGGCGGGTAATGACATCACATAGCAACACCCGGCTTCCTCTCCCTAGTGACTAGCCCCCTTGCAGTTTCTGCAGCCCAGCAACACGACTTGCTTTATAGCCAGGTGCAAACACTTTACACTGTAACCAGATGTCTGTGAAGCATTTTCCTGTGCCTCGTCTCATTTGATCCTCACAGAAGTCCTGGAGTAGATAGATAGGAGACTTGGTGGAATCATATTTCCTAAACAGAGATTTAGAAAGCTTAGAAATTTGAACTGATTGAAAAGAAGTAAGAAATGATGAGAGACTGCACCATCTTAAAGGGGAGAGTGGCTGTGATCAGAAGCCTACTCTTACCTTCAATCAGAAAGAATCAGATACCTCCCGGGACCCTAAAACCACAACACGCAGCGACCAGCTGTGAACCCAGAAACACCGAGTCTCAAGCAGCGCAAATATGAGGACATGGACGAGCTCTGCACCTTCTCACAGAAAAGTCAGATTGTTCCCAGAGAAAGGTGAGGTCTGCGATCCTGGCTGAAGGGAGAAACGCAGGCAGTGGGTTCTGTAGGTCCAGAGGAAGTCTGTGCCCCACAAAATCCCTGGACATTGGAACCAGCATAGTCTGAGGATGTGGAAGGGGGTCCACAGGGCTTCTGACAGAAGGGAACTGTAGAAATCAACCCATATCTGGGCTAGACACAAAAAGGCAGCCTGAAGCTTTATCAGCAAACGGGCTGCGCTGTGCCAGGGGAAAAAGATGTGCACAGAGACATGAGCAGAGTTGCGTGCAGTGCCAGGGCGAAAATGTAGCGAGTTTGCACACTTACTCTGGCTCTTTTTTCTCTTTAAATCCTTGCTTTTGATTACTAAGCCCAGTATATAGGATCACCCAATTAAAAACAATCCCAGTGACTGCAGGGGAAAGTTGTTTTTGTGGAACCTGGGGATCAGAGCGGGGAGAAACAATCAGAAAACCAGCTCTGGGGCAGTCCATACCCCCAAACCAGTATTAAGTGCAGTAGGGAAAACAAAGTCTAAATACTGGATAGAGATGACTTATAGCCCCGGATGTCAATACAGAAACACTGTGACCCAGGGGTTGAATCAAAAATTGACTCTTGTGTAAATACATCCACAGGCAGGCTGAAAAACAAATACTGCCTGCTTGAAAACAAGATTGTGGCTTATGACACAGAGGAGCTGTGGAATGCAGGGAACTTCAAAACTTTCCTGACCACCTGACAGGAAACAGGCATGGCAAACAGAACAGTAGAGGAAGTGAATGACCTTCACTACTGCACATTTTTATTTTTTTCTTTTACTTAAGAAACTAATTTTTTTTTACTCAGTTGATTTTACCTTCTTTATTATATTTTTATTTTTAATCAGTATTATTACTATTATCTTAATTTTTTATAGTTTAATTTTATTTTCTCTTTATTTTATTTTGGGATTAGTGTTCTACATTCTATTTTCATTTATCCTTTAGCATCATTTTACTCTATCTCAACTTTACCTTTATGCCAACACTCTCTTCCTCACTTTTCCCCTTTTGTTGTTCTGTTTCTCTTACCTTATTCTTGCTTTAGATTTTCCCTATTCCTTCTTTTAACCCCTTGTTAAAAATTCATACTACTTATATATCTAATTTCTGATCCCCTGCTCCAAATTCATACACACTTCAGTCTTCTCTTTCTTCACTGTCCAAATTTTTTCTCTCTTCTCTTTTTTGTTTGTTGTTTTTTTATTTATGTTTTTTGTTTTATTTTGCCCTTCTTTCTCTCTGTCCTATTGTTGTTTTTAGTTTGATTGTTAATTAGATTGGTGTTTTTGTTTGTTTGTTTTTGTGCTTCTTTCTCTCTTTTTTTGCTTCTGTTTTTCCTCTCCTCTCTTGTTACTGGTTGTTGTTTGTAGTTTGCATTCATATCTGAGTGTTAGTTGTTTGCATTTTTTTGGATTAATTGTTGTTCTATTGGAGTTTTCTCCCCATATAAATAGTTCTATCCTGCTTCTTTTTTATTCACTTTCTTTTCTCTCTTACTTCTTTCCTTTTCTCAATATCATTATTGCACTCTTTTTTTTTTAATCCCTAAATTCTCTTTTCTCTGGTCACCTTTATTTGGGATTATTAGTATTGTGAATACGTTTGTGTCCAGTACCTTGTGCGTTGTGCCTTGTTGTATTGTATTTTGTGTCTTTAAGTCAATGCAGGAGCGAGAGAGCTACATAACCAGACACCCTGAGAGGAGAGATCATGGGGAGACAAAGAAACAGCCCGCATATGAAAGAAAGGAGGCATCAACAGAAAAGGAAGTAAACGAAATAGAGGCAAGCAACATGTCAGAGAAAGAATTCAGAGAAATGGTCATAAGGTCACCGAAAAGGTTGGAAGACAAATTCAAAAATATGTGTACGAACCATGAGGAAATGAAGAAGAACTAAGAAGAAATGAAAAATGACATCACTGCAATACAGAACTTAATAGAATGCATCAACAGTAGATGAGAAGAAGCAGGGCACCTCATCAGTGAGCTAGAAGACAAGGTAGGAAAAAAATACCAAAGCAGAACAGCATCTAGAAAAATAAACTTAAAAACATGAAGAGAGCCTAAGGCAGTGGTCGCCAAACTGCGGCTTGTTGTTGGCCGATCTGTTGACTAATGAGTTTGCCGACCACTGGGATAGGGGCTTAATCACAAGGAACAACAACAGGCTGTAATTATTGGAATCGAGAGTCTAGGTTAGTGGTCGGAAAACTCATTAGACAACAGAACGGCAAACCGCGGATCACGAGCTGCAGTTTGCCTACCACTGGCCTAAGGGAACTTTGAGACAACTTGAATCGAAACAACATCCACATAATAGGGATGCCAGAAGGAGAGGAGACTGAGCAAGGAATAGAAAAGCTGTTTCAATAAATAATGACAGAAAACTTCTCTGATATAGGGAAGAAAAAAACTCACACAAGTCAAGAAGTTCACAGAGTCCCAAACAAAATGAAGCCCAAAAGACCGACATCAAGGCACATTTTACTTAAATTGGCAAACACCAACAACAAAGTAAGAATATTAAAAGTGGCCAGAGAGAGACAGAAAGTTACCTACAAAGGATCCCCCATCAGACTAGCGACAGATTTCTCAACAGAAACACATTAGGTCAGAAGGGAATGGAATGAAACATACAAAGTCATGCAAAGCAAGGGTCTGAATCCAAGAATACTGTACCCAGCAAGGCTATCAATCAAAATTGAGGGTGAAATCAGGAGCTTCAGAGACAAAAAAGGACTAAGGGAGTTTATTACCACCAAACCAGCAATGCAAGAAATGCTAAAGGGTTTGTTATAAAAAGAGGAAATATAGGAAGCGAAGAAGGAACACAAGCATGAAGAATAAAAATGGTGACAAACAAGTACCTATCAATAATAACTTTAAATGTAAATGGATTAAATGCCCCAATCAAAAGACATAGAGTAACTGAGTGGATAAGAAAACATGACCCATGTATCTGCTTTCTACATGAAACCCACCTCAGAAAAAAGGACTCACATAGACTGATCACGAAGGGATGGAAATAGGTTTTTCAGCCGAATGGAAATAAAAAAAAGCTGGTGTAGCAATACTTATATCTGACAAATTAGATCTCAAAGTGAAGGACATAAATAGAGATAAGGAAGGCCACTTCATAATACTAAAAGGAGCAATCCAACAAGAAGATATAACTCTGGTAAACATACACACACCCAATACAGGAGCACCCAAATATGTAAAAAATAACTTCTGGAGGATATCAAGGGAGAGACTGACAGCAAGAGAGTCATAGTAGGGTACTTTAATACCCCACTAACACCACTGGACAAATCCTCTAAACAAAAAATCAGTAAAGAAATATCAATCCTAAATGGCACCCTAGATCAGATAGAAGTAATTGACATCTTCAGAACATTTCACTCCAAAGCCACAGAATATATATTATTCTCAAGTGCATATAGGTCATTTTAAAAGATAGAACATATATTCGGACACAGGCAAAGTCCCTTCAAATTCAAGAAGATAGAAATCATATCAAGCATCTTCTCAGATCACAATGGCATAAAACAAGAAATTAACAACAACAACAACAAAAAAAAAAAACCCCAAACACCTGGAGACTAAATAGCATGCTATTAAACAATGAGTGGGTTACCAGAGAGATCAAAGAAGAAATAAAAAGCATCATGGCAACAAACAACAATGAAAACACAACAATCCAAAATCTGTAGGACACAATGAAAGCAGTCTTGAAAGGGAAGTTCATAGGTCTACTGGCCTACCTCAAAAAAACAAGAAACAATGGTAGTAAATTATCTAAGCCTACAACTCAAAGAGTTAGAAACAGATCATGAGAAAAGCCCAGTGTAAGCAGAAGGAAGGAAATTATTAATAAAGATCAGAGCGTAGATAAATGACATAGAGACCCAAAAAGCAATAGAAAATATCAACAAAACCAAGAGCTGGTTCTTTGAAAGGATCAACAAGATTGATGAACCTCTAGCCAAGCTCACCAACAAGCAAAGAGAGGAACCCAAACAAACAAAACCGGAAATGAAAGAGGTGAAGTAACAACCAATACCACTGAAATATGAATGATTATGAAAAATACTATGAAGAAATCTCTTCCAACAAAATGGACAACCGAGATGAAGTGGACATATTCTTAGAAAAAAACAGCTCCCAAAACTCAACCAAGAAGAATAAAAAAACCTGAATGGGCCAATAACAAAAGAAATTGAAACAGTGATCAAAAATCTTCCAGCAGCCAAAACCGGTTTGGCTCAGTGGATAGAGCGTCAGCCTGCGGACTGAAAGGTCCCAGGTTCGATTCCGGTCAAGGGCATGTAACTTGGTTGCGGGCACATCCCCGGTGGGAGGTGTGCAGGAGGCAGCTGGTCGATGTTTCTCTCTCATCGATGTTTCTGACTATCTATCACTCTTCCTTCCTCTCTGTAAAAAATCAATAAAATATATTTAAAAAAAAAATCTTCCAGCAAACAAAACCTCTGGTCTAGATGGCTTTACAGGGGGGTTCTACCAAGCATTCAAAGAAGAACTGAAACTTATCCTCTTCAGACTATTCCAAAAAATTCAAGAGGAAGGTACACTTCCAAACTCTTTCTATGAAGCCAGCATTACACTAATCCCAAAACCAGATAAAGACATTACAAGAAAAGGGAACTACAGGCCGATATCAATGATGAACATAGATGCTAAAATTCTCAACAAAATTCTAGCAAATTGGATTCAGCAATACATTAGAAAGATCATACCTCATGACCAAGTGGGATTTATTCAGGGATACAAGGATGGTACAATATCTGCAAATCAATAAATGTGATACATCACATAAACAAATTGAGAGACAAAAATCACATAATCATATCAATTGATGCAGAAAAAGCATTTGACAAAATCTGACACCCTTTCTTGATAAAAACTCTAAGCAAAGTGGAAATAGAGTGATCATACCTCAACATAATAAATGCCCTATATGAAAAATCTGCAACCACCTTCATACTCAATGGGCAAAATCTAAACCCATTTCCCCTTAGAACAGGTACAAGACAAGGAAACTCACTTTCACTACTCCTGTTGTACATAGTAACAGAAGTACTAGCCATACCGACCAGACAAGAAGAAGAAATAAAAGCCATCCACATTGGAAAAGAAGAAGTAAAACTGTCCTTATTTGCAGATGACATGATACTATACATAGAAAACACCAAAGACTCCATGAAAAAACTTCTAAACCTAACAAATGAATTTGCTAATGTGGTAGGATACAAAATTAACTTCCAGAAATCCATGGCCTTTTTACACACCAATAATGAAGTCACAGAAAGAGAAATTTTAAAATATCCCATTTACCTTTGCACCAAAAAATTAAGATATCTAGGAATAAACTTAACTAAGGACGTAAAAGAACTGTACTTGGAAAACTACAGGTCTTGAAAAGGGATAGAGGAAGACATAAACAAATGGAAGAACATACCATGTTCATGGATTGATAGAATCAACATGGTTAAAATGTCCATATTACCCAAAGCAATCTATAGGTTCAGTGCAATAACCTATTAAAATACAAATGGGTTATTTCAGAGATCTACAACAAACTCCAAAAATTCATCTGGAATAAAAAAAGACCCCAAATAGCCACAGCTATCCTGAGAAAGAAGAACAAAGTTGGAGGGATCACAATACCAGACATCAAACTATATTACCAGGAGAAACCAAGATGGCGGCATAGGTAAACACCTGAACTTGCTGCCTTGCACAGCCACTTCAAAACTATAACTAAAAGACAAAACGGACATCATCCAGAACCACAGGAAGGCTGGCTGAATGGAAATTGTACAACTAGAAGGAAAGAGAAAAGCACACTGAGACTCAGAGGAGGTGTGCAAGTGAAGTGCAGATGTACGGATGCATGCGCGCACGGAAAGGGGCTGGCAACTGAGGACACAGTTGTCTTTTTCAATCGGGAGGGAGACACAAGCTCCCCACTGCCCTGAACTCCAGTTCCTTGCGAGACTCTGGGGACCCAGACTCATACAGGAAGAAACTGGACTGTCTGCCATCATGCCGGAACACACGCACGGCTTCCTCTCAGAGGTGCTTGCAGCAATTACCATGGGACATTGAGACACGGGGGCCTCTTAGAGCAGGGCTAATGGTCAGCCATTGCTGTTTGCTTTGCCCTCTTGATTCCCTGAGACCCCACCCCACCCAATTTACAACCCCACCCAAGCTGTGCAAAGAGGCTGTTGCATATGAATGGCCTGGCCTTTTGGAATCTAAAATTACCTAACAAACTGCAGCTGGGTCAGAGAGCCCCAGAACTCCCAAAAGAATGTCCAAGGCTTGACAGCAACTTGCATTGCTTCAAAGCTGGGCCTCATCTGGGCACCTCCAAAGCAAAAACAAAGAAGAGGAATCTGCAGATCTCTCCATAGCTCCTGCAGGGTGGCCTCAGGCAGAGGCTAAATTTGCACCTCTTTGGAGATCCAAGAGCTAGTGTACTCAGTGGTCAGAGTGGGACCATCCAGATTATAACTCCTCAGATCCATAAGGGACACACTCAGGGGGCAGACTCAGTGAGCACCAAAGCCCCACTGAAGCAAGTCTTTCCCCAAAAGGGTGTCTCCAGCACAGTTCTCCCAGCATAGACACCACTGATCCTCATAGCCAATTGGCCTGGAGGTCAATTCCTCCCAGTGATACCAACAACAATCAAGGCTTTACTACAACAAGACTGTGCACACAGCCCACAAAGGGGTGCACCAAGAGTGTCCACCTCAGGTAATTGGGGAGACTGAACCACTGGGCCCTGTAGGACACCTAGCACACAAAGCCACTGTATCAACACAGGGAAGCAGCCAAAATGTGGAGACAAAGAAACAGGTCACAAATGAAAGAAATGGAGGAAAGCAAATGACTGGATATAGAGTTTAAAACCACGGTCATAACATTACTCAAGAATCGTCTAGAAACCTCCAATAAATTTAGTGAGACCTGTATAGATATGAAAAAGGACTAACTACAAATTAAGCATACACTGACTGAAATAAAGAATAATATACATATATCCAACAGCAGATTAGAGGATCCCAAGAATCAAGTCAATGATTAGAAATACGAAGAAGCAAAAAACACCCAACTGGAAAAGCAAAAAGAATAAAGAATCCAAAAATATGAAAATAGTGTAAGGAGCCTCTGGGACAACTTCAAGCGTACCAACATTCGAATTATGGGGGTGTCAGAAGAAGAGAGAGAGCAAGATATTGAAAACCTATTTGAAGAAATAATGACAGAAAACTTCCCCTACCTGGTGAAAGAAATAGACTTACAAGTCCAGGAAGCGCAGAGAACCCCAAACAAGAGGAATCCAAAGAGGACCACACCAAGATACATAATAATTAAAATGCCAAGAGCAAAAGACAAAGAGAGAATCTTGAAAGCAGCAAGAGAAAAACAGTTAGTTACCTACAAGGGAGCACCCTTATGATTGTCAGCTGATTTCTCAACAGAAACTATGCAGGCCAGAAGGGAGTGGCAAGAAATATTCAAAGTGATGAATAGCAAGAACCTACAACCAATATTACTCTACCCACCAAAGCTGTCATTCAGAATTGAAGGGCAGATAAAGAGCTTCACAGATCAGAAAAAGCTAAAGGAGTTCATCACAGCCAAAGCAATATTATATGAAATGCTGAAGGTTATTCTTTAAGAAGGGGAGGAAGAATAAAAAGGTAAAGGTAAAAATTATGAACAATAAATACATGTCTATCAACAAGTGAATCTAAAAATCAAGGGAATAAAAATCTGATAAACAGAATAAACTGGTGAATATAATAGAATCAGGGGCATAGAAAGGGAGTGGACTGACAATTCTTGGGGTGAAAGGGGTGTGGGTGGTACGGGAAGAGACTGGACAAAAATTGTACACCTATGGATGAGGACAGTGGGGGGTAGTCAGGACAGTGGGTGGGGTGGGAACTGTGTGGATGTGAGTTATGGGGGGGGGGAGGAACAACTGTAATAATCTGAACAATAAATATTAATTTAAAAAAGTTATATTACCAAGCCACGGTTCTCAAAACTGCCTGGTACTGGCACAAGAATAGACATAGACCAATGAAACAGGAATAAGGACCCTGAAATTGACCCAAGCCATTATACTCAATTAATATTTGACAAAGGAGGCAACAGCATACAATGAAGTAAAAACAGTGTCTTTAATAAATGGTTTTGGGAAATTTGGTCAGATATTTGCAAAAAAATGGAAATAGATCACCATCTTACACTATAAAGTAAAACAAACTCAAAATGTTTAAAGGAGATTTCAGATGGTGACCAGCAAGAAGGTAGGGAGGAGAGTGTGTGAGAGAGTCAAGGAGTGATAGAGGAGTGTGTGGACATGTGTGAGTGAAATAGGGATAGTTAGATCCTGCAGGTCTTCCAAGGGGCTGCCAATCAGGGCAGTGTTAGATGGCAAACCCCGCTGCCACCCCAAACACTCCAGGGACGACAGTGGTGGCACAGAGACCCGCCACGTTGAAGAACAGAACTGTTCAAGACTAGGATCCTAGCCTCTCCACTACTCAATCTGGTCTCAGTAGCAAACTGGGACCCTACAGCCACTTGGGTAAAAGACCTGCGACCACAGCTGCAGACCCAGGGACACCAAAACTCCAGGTACCCCGGCCGCAGATTTCTGTGAGTCACAAAGCCTATCCACCTCCTCGCCAGCCCTGCGGCAGTGTCATAGGAACTGTCAGACCCCGGCCGCACAGTCAAGCTTTCTGCCCACACACAGCAGCAGCAGCTCTACATGAATTTGAGCCTTGGTGTGCAGACACGGGAAGTTTGTTTCACACGCCCAGGCTTCACGCCCACGCAGGGAGACAGGACTGAATTTGAGCCTGGGGGCGCGAACCTGGGGAGTTTCCCATGTCCAGACCCTCCATCCAAGCAAGGAGGCTGCACTGAATTTGAACCTGGACGTGCGAACTCAGGGAGTTTGTTTCCCGCGAATAGACTCCAAGCCCAGTCAGGGAGGTTGTGCTGAATTTGACCCTAGGTGCATGACCTTGGGGAGATTTGTTTCTGCCACCTGATCCTGTGCCCACGCAAGGAGACAGTGCTGAATTTGAGCCTGGCGGTGCAAACCCGGGGAGTTTGTTTCCAACAACCAGACCCTGCACCCAAGCAGGGAGGCTGCGCTGAATTTGAACCTGGACATGTAAACTCATGGAGTTTGTTTCCCACGACTAGACTCCAAGCCCAGGTAGGGAGGTTGTGCTGAATTTGAGCCTAGGTGTGCGACCTTGGGGAAGTTTTCTTTCTGCGACCAGATCCCGCGCCCATGCAGGGAGACAGCTCTGAATTAGAGCCTGAGGATGCAAACCTGGGGAGATTGCTTCCTACAGTCAGACCCTGCACCCAAGCAGGGAGGCTATGCTGAATTTGAACCTGGACAAGCAAACTCAAGGAGTTTGTTTTCTGCTAACAGATTCCATGCCCATGCAGGGAGACAGTGCCGAATTTGAGCCTGGGGGCTCGAACCCAGAGAGTTTGTTTCTCATGTACAGACCCTGCACCCAAGCAGGGAGGCTGCGATGAATTTGAACCTGGATTTGCGAACTCGGGGAGTTTGTTTCCCGCAACCAGACTCCACACACAGTCAGGGAGGCTGTGCTGAATTTAAGCCTAGGTGCGCGACCTTGGGGAGATTATTTTTTGTGACCAGATTCCGTGACCACGCAGGGAGACAGCGCTGAATTTGAGTCTGGGGGCACGAACCCAGGGAGTTTGTTTCCCATGACCAGACCCTGCACCCAAGCAGGGAGGCTGTGCTGAATCTGAACCTGAACGTCCAAACTCGGGGAGTTTGTTTCTCACGACCAGACCCCGTGCCCACACAGTGGGGCAGTGCTGAATTCATGCCTGGGTACATGGACACGGGGGATTTGTTTCCTCAGTGCACATCCGTGTGAGCAGACCCCACACCCACACTGGGCGGCAGTGCCCCCTGACTTTGATTCAGGGCAAGGGCACAAAGAAGGCTGTTTTTCGCAGGGCAGGAGTGGACCTTCTGCTGACACAGTGATACTGTGTCACATACTTGGGTCTCCCAAGCAGATCTGGGACCCTGAATCTCCACGCAAGAGGCAGCTATGGGCACCAGTGAGTAGACTCTGTTTCTCATCATGTGTGCTTGGGATCCCTGATTCCCAGTACATTCACACTAAGAGCCAGTGACTCCAATTCTTAGTTTATGTGCACACAGGGACCCTGAATCTCGGCATGAGACTGTACCAAGCAATAGAGACTCTGATACTCTATCCCAGGCATGGACACAGGGGGTCTTTGACTTCTGACACGTGCCACGGGACTCTGATTTTTGGCACATGCCAGCGGGGTCTCTGTTTCATCATGGTGCAAGCAGGGTCCCTGATTCTAGGTGCACACATGAGGCCACATTAAGCATCTGTGACTCTGATCCTGGGCAAGTGTGGCTCCCAACAACCCATGGCAGCCACACATCTTGGTGTCAGAGCTCTTCAGTGACACTCAGGGGGTGCGAAGCTCCCACTGCACATGGCCCAAGCCCCCGCAACTCGATATTTGAACCTTCTGGTCATAGTCAGAATGGGGAGACAACCTAACAATCCCCATAAAAAAGAAAAGGAGGAATCACCAAGAAAGTAAATAAGTGAAAGAGAAGCATGCAACATGACAGAAAAAGAATTCAGAGTAATGGTCATACAGTTCAAACACTGGATGGATGAGAGAATCAACAACCTATGCAAAAATCAGGAAGAAATCAAAAGTGATATAGCTACAATCACAAACACCATGGAAGGCTTCAATGGTAGACTAGAAGAAGCAGAGGACCGAATTAGTGAGTTAGAAGATAAAGTACAGTAACAAGCCCAATCTGAACAGCAACTAGAGAAAAAAATTAAAAAACAGGAGGAGAGCCTAAGAAGCTTTGGGACAATGGAAAACAAAATAACATACATATAATAGGGCTGCCAGAAAGACAAGAAGAGCAGCAAGGATTAGAAAATTTATTTGAAGAAATAATGACAAAAAACTTCCCTGATATGGGGAAGAAAAAAGTTGCACAAGTACAGAGAGTCCCAAGCAAGAAGAATCCAAAAGACCCACAACAAGACCCGTCATAATTACAATGGCAAATGTTCACGACAAAGAATCTTAAAGGCTGCAAGAGAGAGACAGAGAGTTACCTACAAAGGATCCCCCATCAGATTATCAAATGATTTATCAACAGAAACACATCAAGCTAGAAGGGAATGGAATGAAGTATACAAAGTGTTGCAAAGCAAAGGAACAAGACAGAGTTGCCTACTTTACCACTCCTGTTCAACATAGTACTGGAAGTGCTAGCCAAAGCAATAAGACAAGAAGAAGAAATAAAAGGCATCCAAATTGGAAAAGAAGAAATAAAACTGTCCTTAGTTCCAGATGACATGATACTGTACATAGAAAACCATAAAGACTCCATCAAAAAATTATTAGACTTAATAAATGAATTTGGCAATGTAGCAGTATAGAAAATTAACGCCAAGAAATCTATGCCATTTCTATACATCAATAGTGAACTTACAGAAAGTGAGACTAAAAAAGCAATCCCAATTACCATCGGGCAGTTAGGGTTGTTCAGGCTGCCAGTCAGAGGCAGTTAGGGGTGATCAGGCAGGCAGGCAGGCAGGTGAGCAGTTAGGAGCCAGCAGTCCCAGATTGCCTAAACCAGCATTCAAACATCCCCCAAGGGGTCTCCAATTGGAGATGGTGCAGGCTGGGCCTCTTTTCCTATGTAGTAAAAGCCCAGCGACTGCTCTGCAGAATGCTCGGCTGGCCCCGCCCCTGAGTGCGCCCCCCCCACCCTGATCGGGGGTGAGGCTGGCCGGCAAGCCAACCGCAGCTCCTCGCTCCACCTGGTCCTGCCCCTGAGCAGCCCCAACACTCCTAAATGACTGTCTGGCTCCCTGGTGCATTTACATTTAGTGAAAGTACAAAGAAATTATTATCAGTCCCTTCTGTCCCCAACCAGAGTCTCTAGAGGGCTCTTCTAATACTGCAGCCAAGGGGTGAAATTCTCCCTCTGTGGCCTGCTTCCCCAGAAGATCTTTTAAGTTAGCCAAAAATGGGACCAAAGCATTAACAGGATGGCTGCTCTTTGCTGAGGAATATAGAGAGGTTGGGTGGGGATTTTGTGAAATTGCAGTGCCTTGCAGATTAGGTGAGCTTTCAATCTCTCTTTAAAAGGGGCAACGAAGAGGACTTGCAGGCTGCCAGGAGCAATAGTGAAGGGTAGGCACATTCAAAAACAGGAAAACTTTTAAACAAACAGACATGAAGATATATTGGGAAACTGAGGGCAGAGCAACGGGAAGAATGCAAAAATCATTCAAGGGCCATCATCCATCTTGATATATGTTTGTAAATAACACATATACAACTTCATCTCATGGCATGTGAAATGCAAAACAGGTTTGTTATGGGTTTTCTTTTGGCCATCCTTAAAGTATAATTAGATCCAGCTGGGGGGAAGCTATAGCTTCCAGCATTAGACCCCATGGCCAGCCCCGCCGGATGGGCCCCCATTGGGGTGGACCCACCGGACCCCACCTGTGCATAATTTCATGCAGTGGGCCTCTAGTCTATACTAATTAAAGGGTAATATGCAAATTTGTCGGGACGGCCTCACGCAACCAAACAGCGGCCTGCGTGGGGCGACCAGGCCAGCAGTGGGGGCTTTGAGGAGTTACTAAATGACCGAGCAGCAGGCTGCGTGGGGCAGCCAGGCAATCAGGGGGGTTAGTGAGGTGTGACTAAATGACCAAACAGCAGGCTGAATGGGGTGACCAGGCCCGCAGGGGGGGCATTTGGGGGCAACCAGGCCGGCTGGGGGTCAGTTGGGTGCAACCAGGCTGGCGGGGGGACAGTAAGGGGCAACCAGGCTGGCAGAGGGAGCAGTTAGGGGCAACCAGGCCGGAGGGGGAGGCAATTGAGGGCGACCAGGCTGGCGGGGGGGGGGGACAGTAAGGGGCAACCAGGTCGGTGGGAGTGCCAGTTTGGGGTAACTAGGCCGGCTGTGGGTGCAGTTGGGTGTGACCAGGCCAGCAGGGGGCAAAGTTAGGGGTGATCATGCAGGCAGGCAGGTGAGCAGGTAGGAGCCAGTGGTCCTGGATTGTGAGAGGGATGTCAGACTGCCAGTTTATGCCCAATCCCCAGGACATCCCCCGAGGGGTCCTGGATTGGAGAGGGTGCAGGCTAGGCTGAGGGACCTGAACAACCTCTAGCCCATGGACCCCACCTGTGCATAATTTCATGCACCAAGCCTCATATATATATATATATATATATATATATATATATATATATATGGCCAAGTTGACTCTCGCATGCGAGATACATATAATGCTCTCACTGGCGTCTATCACACACGTGTTTCCATCTTTCATTGTTGATCATGAATTTGGTTTACACTTCTATTATAAAGGGCGTATAGCGGTATTAATATATTTCCTGTAATTAATTTTCTTTCAATGTGCATGAATTTGTGCACTGGGCCACTAGTTTGCTCATAAGAAACATTAACCTCCACAGAAGTTGGTGGTTAGAAGTGAGTGAGCACACACCCAGTATTTATGAGGTTCCTGGCCACTCTCTGTGGTGCTGCAGACTGACAAAGTGCTGGCCCATTTAGCATTGATACTTTTATTGGCAACAACAGGGTGTTGTGTTGTGACAGCACAGCATGGGCCTGCATTTCTACTAGCTGTTCCTGATTCTCAACAAATAGTGTAATATTGATAGTAGAAAATGTGGTAGTAGACTCCAGGTGCTTGCTTATAGGAAAGAATATCATATCTGGTTTTTGGAGGCTGTTTCTTATAGTTCTGATGTATTCTTTCCTATATTCCACACATTAAGATCACTAGGAGCCTTTATTATTTAGCTGACAAGCCCCAATGCATCCAACCACTTCCTACCACTCATTGGCTAAATGTAGGGAGCAGCTATAGGGTTAAGCCTCAGACTGACCTGTTAGCAAAACCACAAACAAGTCCCAGCCTAGAGGGCACAGCCCTCTTAGCATAATTAAGCTTGACTTTATGACATTCCCTAGATCCTTCCTGGGTAGCTAATGGGCTATGGGAGGTGCAGCAAGTGCTGCCAAAACAAGTGAAACTCACAAGTTGTAACTTATGTTGGCTACTACCTTATTTTTCTCCAACTATGAAATAAAGCCTCAGCTTGCTGGCTGGATCTCTCTCTGTGGCCTCAGCCAGGCACAGGAGATCCACCCCCAGCTTATTCTCTTTGTCTGTCTTTTCTTTAATCCTTCACGCTCCCCGACCCTGACCCCCCCTCCAGGCTCACTGAACCCTTGGCTGTGCTGGCCTGGCACAGCTTAACCCTATTCACTCATTTATTTCTTATTAAGAAGTTTCAGGATTTCTTTGGATTATGGTGGGCCTAGTTAAAAAACAATCTAATTGAACAATTTCGAAGTACTGAACAAGGCAAAGAAGTTCTCTCTTGGCACTATTTCCAGAGTAACAAGAAGTTTATTACTTCCAAGGCTGTCTGCCATGACTCTTCTCACTTTCTGTAATTTTGCATCTCTTTTAAAATAACCTGAACTGACTGAATGAGAATCATATGGCATACTTGAGCCTTTTTATTTTTGGGCAATCAGGTGCCTAACCAGGGTTGAATACCTACTAACAAGGAGCCTGGCATTTGGATCTATCTCTATATCAGACATGATGGGGGACCCCTTCCTTCCTCCATAAGCTACATCCTTGCCTAGTGTGTTACTGAATTTTGCCTAGTGTTCAGCTCCGGATGCTAACAGGTAACAGGAAATTCTTAGCAGATTTTTAACTTATTCTTTCTTTTACTTTCTAGATCAGACTTGTTGTGGAAGAGGGATTGAATCAGCTGCCTTATAAAGAATGCATGGTGACCACTCCAACGGGTAATCACAGCTGTTACTGTAATATTTTTCTCATAAAAATTCTGAGTTAGAATTGGGGGAAATGGAAAGAAAACAACCTGCATAAATTAGTATGCAGAATGTGGAGTCCAGGTGGAGCTGTTCTTTTAAACAACTTAATAAACCTAGAGACATTTATTAAAGAAATTCATATGGATGACTTTTTATTACTGGCTTGCTTGTCAATTCAAGTTAAAGGTTAATAAATATTCTTCAGCATGCAGGTTATGCCTTTGATGACAGCCCGTTGGGACCAGAGTTAAGAATTGCTGGCAGTTTATCTTGATCTCTTTGAGGAAGCAAATGGATGTACTAGTTTGGCATTGAAACTCCAAATAAAATGATAAGTAGTAAAAAAGAAAAAGAAAACAAAAAATGATGAGACTTAGAGAAGGTGCTTTGTGTTACTAAAATAGAAAGCAGCCAAAGATCCTTGTTTCAGGGATTTAAAATTCTGATTTGTTTTTTTAGTAAGTAATGGAAGCTGTTCTATTCAAAGTTTGACACTAAATTGGGAGATGAGCTTGCTGCATAATTGAAACAGATTCAGGATGAGACCAAGAGTTGAACATGTCTTGGTAACGGTTTCAGTCTCTTTCTTTTGCTTTTAAAGGCAGAATGGAGGCTCATAAAAGTGACAGAATGAGGAGGCTCTCTGCTGTGGCTCACAGTGGGTGCTGGTTGAATTGATGGTGTTTATAGCATTCTTGGAGTGCAGGGATTCTCTGAATTCAATTTGAGGAATATATTTGTGAATATCATGCTATCATATGTCTTATTCCCACTTGGTGAAGTCCACCTTCCCCAATTATCCACACAGGTTTCTTATGAAGAATTAAGAAATAACTATGAAAAGTTTTGACTCTTCTCATTACTTTCACAGGGAACCTAAGACATTATATAGTGTGTCTGGACAAGGGTTGCTCAGTACCCATCTGCTTTACACCATAGGGACTTTATAAAAGAAGTGGGTTGTTCCAATGATGAACGATACATTCTTTGGATTTATTTTCAACAGGGTACAAGTATGAAGGAGTGAAATTTGAGAAGGGAAATTGTGGCGTCAGCATAATGAGAAGCGGTAGGTTCATATATGTGTGATATTGTCCATTTGCATGCATGTAAACATTTGCAGTTTCCCAGGAGAGAAGTGAGATTTTCTGTCATAATTGAAGCATGCTTTAGCTTAAATCGCAGTGTCTGTGTTGTTTATCCTCATGGTGCATTGGAATCATGGCCTGTGCGTTGCTAAATTTGGCTAATTTTAACTGCAGAGCATCTTCCCTAGTGGCCTGCCCCATGGGCAAGCCAGCTGGTAGGAATGCAGACTGGTGCAGCCACTATAGAAAACAATATGGAGATTCCTCCAAAAATTAAAAATTGAACTGCTATTTGACCCAGTGATCTCACTTCCAGGAATATATCTTAAGAGTTCCAAAATACCAATCAGAAATTATATATGTACCCCTATGTTCATAGCAGCACTATTTATAATAGCTAAGATCTGGAAACAGCCCAAGTGCCCCTCAGTAGATGAGTGGATAAAAAGCTGTGGTGCATTTACACCATGGAATACAATGGTGTAAATGTACCACAGCAGTAAAAAAAAAAAAAAAAAAAAAAAAAAAAAAGGATATGTTACCCTTTGAGACAGCATGGAAGGACCTGGAGAATATTATGCTAAGCAAAATAAGCCATCAGAGAAAGACAAGTATCACATGATCTCACTCATATATGGAATCTAATGAACACAATAAAGTGATGAATAAAATAGAGCCAGAGGCATGGATACATGGAGCAGACTGTGATGAATCTCAGAGGGAAGGGGGAAGGCATGGTGGGAAAAGATTAACCAAAGAACTTACATGTATATATGCATAGCCCATGGACACAGACAATAGATAGATTAAGGCCTGTAATGGGGTGGGAGATGGTTGGAGGGGGACACAGGGGGGAAATGAGGGATATCTGTAATATTCTCAAGAATAAAATAAATTTTAAAAAAACACCTGTAGTACAAATATACAATGGAATACTATATAGCTGTAAAAAGGAAGGATCTCTTACCCTTTGAGATAGCATGGAGTGACCTGAAGATGATTATGCTAAGTAAAATAAGCCTGTCAGAAAAAGACAAATATTGCATGATCTCACTTATATGTGGAATCTAATGAGCACATTAAACTGATGAATAAAATAGAATCAGAGGCATGGATACATGACCCAAGAGTGACAAATCTCAGAGGGAAGGGGAAAGGGCGAAGAAAAGAAATTAGCCTAAGAACTTATATGCATACTAGTGGCCCAGTGCACAGATTCATGCACATTGAAAGGAAATTAATTAGAAGATTATTTTAATATCACTATTCACCCTTTCTGTATAATAGAAGTATCAGAGATGAAAGAAAATGTATCCTATATAATAAAAGGCTAATATGCAAATCGACCGAATGGCGGAATGACTGGTCACTATGATGCACACTGACCACCCGGGGGCAGATGCTCAATGCAGGATCTGTCCCCTGGTTGTCAGCATACTCCCACAGGGGGAGTGCTGCTAAGCCAGAAGCCAGGCTCATGGCTGGCGAGTACAGCAGCAGTGGTGGGAGCCTCTCCCACCTCCGCTGTAGGTGGGTGGTAAGGAGCAAGGAGTCCTGGACTGAGAGAGGGCACAGGCCAGGCTGAGGGACCACCCCTCCAGTGCATGAATCTTGTGAACTAGGCCTCTACTATGAAAATAATATATAAGTTGATTAATAAATAAATAATAAGAACATGATATAACAACAACAAAGATGATATAAAAACAACATTGATAAAAACAATGACTGATAAATTGATTAAACCTATTCTAATATCTCCCTGTATACCACATTAAGAGTAAAAACACTTTCAGAGTGCTAGACTAATTTCCCTTGTGATGAAGTATTTACAACTTTAACATCACATGTTCTTCAAACTCGAGAGAAAGCAACATATAACTGACCATGTCTGAAAATAGGTTCAGGTAGGAATATTCCTACTCTGTCTAGAGTTTGTCCTTGTGATTTATTAATAGTCATTGCAAATGCTGGCATCACAGGAAACTGTCTTTGAATTAATATAAATGGGAGGCTAGTGTCTGACAGGGACAAATCAATTCTTGGAATCATAACAACCTCTCCTTCTCAGATCCTGTTAATACTTCAGCTTCAATTATGTTAGGTTGCAATCTTGATAATCTAGTACCATTACAAAGACCCCATTTACTCTTAAGAGTATTCAGTAGCATGATGATTGCACCTACTTTCAATTTTAATTTATGACACAGCATTCCTGAAGGAGTAATACTATTAAGAAATTTGATGGGAGTTTAATTTGGGGACTGAAAAGATGGCAGCTGGCAGGACAGAGGTGAGGAAGAGGAAATGAGTGAGTGAGGGTATGAAAGAAGAGTGTGTGGATGTATGTGGTGTGTGTGTGAGTGAGTAAGGGATGGTTAAATCTCGCAGGACCAGCAGGGGCTGGCAGACCAGGCTCTCTTGGACAAGGAGAGACTACCACCACTGTGGGCACCCCCTGGACGGCAGGACTCGGGCACGGAGCCCATGACATCTTGAAGGGGACAGCGGCATTTTCTAGGAACTCATCAGCACCACCACCCAGTCAGGATTTTGATAGTGCCCGCGACTAAGCAGCCACTACAGCCAAAATCCTGCTACCCTAGCCGCAGACCCACAAATCCTGGGACCTACACCTCCAAGGGTGCACCGTTCCCGCAGCAGTAAGTGCATCTTCCCCCTCCCCAGCAGCAGAACTCCGGACACCACATTCGTGCCTCTCCAGCCGCACAGACATCCAGGGCACACCACTCTGTAGGCAGTGCCTGGGAGACACTGGGAGCCCCCACTGGTGTGATTCTGTACAGACAAGGGTGCGCTGCCCCGCAGTAGAAATTTTGAATTTCCACTGCCTGCAGACACCCCAACTGCGTAACTTCGGCGCCAGGGCCCCTCAAAGTGCGTCAGAGCTCTGCACCGGCAAACACACTGGCAAACGCACCTCCAGCCACAGTCTGCATGAGCATTTCCAATGGGCAGGCACCCTGAGCCCATCTATCCACAGGGTGCTTGTGGGAGCTGCTGTGAGTCCTTGCTGGGTGTGATCTTGGACAAACAAGGACGCGCTTCCCCTAGCAGTAGAAATTCTGAATTCATCCATCCTGGATACCTACACACAGACACCCAGCAGCGTAACTTCAGTGCCAGGGCCCCTCAAAGTGAGTCAGAGCTCTGTGCCAGCAAACTCACCACCGCAAACCCACTGGGTCCTCTGGGGAGCTGCTTTGAGCCCCTGCTGGGTGTGATTCTGTACAGACAAGGATGCGCTGCCCCGCAGTAGAAATTCTGAATTCCCTCTTCCTGAATAACTGCCTGCATACACCCCAGCTGCTTAACGTCAGCGCCAGGGCCCCTCAAAGTGCTTCAGAACTCTGCGCTGGCTAACGCACTGGCAAAGGCACTGCCAGCCACAATCCATGCACGCATTTCCAACGGGCAGGCACCCTGAGCCCATCTATCCACAGGGTACTTTGGGAGCTGCTGTGAGTCCTTGCTGAGTGAGATCTTAGAAAAACAGGGATGCACTCCCCCTGGCAGTTGAAATTCTGAATTCACTCATCCTGGATACCTGCCCACACACGCCTCAATTACTCGGTTTCAGTGCCAGGGCCCTTCAGAGAGCTTCAGTGCCCCTCACTGGCAAATGTACCGCGGGTGCCCCTGTGAGCCTCCACTGGGAGCATGCGCATATCCACCACAGGTGCAGCAGCAAAAGCTTAGTCTGCCTACCCCACAATTACAGAACTCTGGACACCATAGTCACACCTTTCCAGAGCGCAGGCCTCCTGAGACCCATCACCCCAACTGATGGTTCCCGGGTGCCACTGTGAGTCCCCGCTGGGCACGCATGACTCCAATCAAGGGCGCAAGACAACAAAAAATTGGGACAACCCCCTCCACGGCTGCTGAATTCCAGGCACTGCAGTTGTACCTTTCGAGCTCACAGGCCTACATCAAGCGAACCCAAGTAGCTCAAGTAGGGAGCTACACTAGATTACCAAGCCCAGGAGACCTGAGAGATCACACCAGTAGCACCATCCCCATAATAACCTGAGTATCAAACCAATCGGACCTACAATTAAAATGTTACAGCAAAACATGGGAAGACAAAAAAGCAATCCCCAAAGGAAAGAAAAAGAGGAATCACCAGAAAGGGAGTTAAATGAAATTGAGGCTAGCAGCATATTAGAGAAAAAATTCGGAGTAATGGTTTATTATAAGGATGTTTAAATGGCTGGATGACAAATACACACAACTCAATGAGAACTATAAGGAGCTGAATGAGAATGTCACCAACATGAAAAGGAACCAAGAGGAGATGAAGAATGACATAGTAGCACTAAAGAACACAATGGAAGGCTTAAACAGTAGACAGGAAGAGGCTGAGGACCACATCAGCGAATTAGAAGACAAGGTAGGAAAAAACATGCAAACACAGCAGCAACTGGAAAGAAGACTTAAAAAGCAAGAGGAGAGCCTAAGGGAGCTTTGGGACAACACAAAACAAAACAACATTCGCTTAATAGGGATACTAGAAGGAGAGGAAGAGAAGCAAGGAATAGAAAACCTGTTTGAAGAAATAATGACAGAAAACTTCCCTGATATTGGCAAGAAAAAAACTATGCAAGTCCAAGAAGTACATAGAGTCCCAAACAAGTTGAACCCCAAAAGACCAACACCAAGACACATCATAAGTAAATTGGCAAACACCAACGACAAAGTAAGAATCTTAATAGCTGCCAGAGAGAGACAGAAAGTTCCCTACAAGGCATCTCCTATTAGAATATCAACTGATTTCTCAACAGAAACACACCAGGCCAGAAGGGAATGGAATGAAATATACGAAGTCATGCAAAATAAATGTCTGAATCCAAGAATACTATACCCAGCGAGGCTATCATTCAAAATTGAAGGTGGAATCAGGAGCTTCACAGACAAAAAAGGACTAAGGGAGTTTATTACCACCAAACCAGCAATGCAAGAAATGCTGAAGGGTCTGCTGTAAAAAGAAGAAATAGGAAGTGAAGAAGGAACACAGGGGTAAAGAATAAAAATGGCGACAAACAAGTACCTATCAATAACAACTTTAAATGTAACTGGATTAAATGCCCCCAATCAAAAGACATAGGGTAACTGAGTGGATAAGAAAACATGACCCATATATCTGCTATATACAAGAAACCCACCTCAGAAAAAAAGACACACACAGACTGATGGTGAAGGGATGGACAAAGGTTTTTCAGGCAAATGCAAATGAAAAAAAAGCTGGGGTAGCAATACTTATATCTGCCAAATTAGACCTCAAAGTGAAGGACATAACAAGAGATAAGGAATTGCCACTTCATAATACTAAAGTGAACAATCCAACAAGAAGAAATAACACTGACAAATATATACACACCCAATACAGGAGCACCCAAATACATAAAAAAACACACAAAAACTGGAGAATATCAAGGGAGATATTGACAGCAATACAGTCATAGTAGGGTACTTTAATACCCCACTATCACCATTGGACAAATCCTCTAAATGAAAAATCATCAAAGAAACATCAGTCCTAAATGACACACTAGATCAGTGGTTCTCAACCTTTCTAATGCCGCGACCCTTTAATACAGTTCCTCATGTTGTGGTGACCCCCAACCATAAAATTTTTTTCATTGCTACTTCATAACTGTAATTTTGCTGTTAATGAATTGTAATGTAAATATCTGTGTTTTCCGATGGTCTTAGGCGACCCTGCTAGCGGTTCTCAACCTGTGGGTTGCAACCGACAGGTTGAGAACCGCTGCTGTAGAGCCTAAGAGCATAGAAAAACACAGATATTTACATTACGATTCATTAACAGTAGCAAAATTACAGTTATGAAGTAGCAATGAAAAAAATTTTATGGTTGGCGGTCACCACAACATGAGTAACTGTATTAAAGGGTCGCGGCATTAGAAAGGTTGAGAACCACTGCACTGGACCAATGGAATTAATTGACATCTTCAGAACATTTCACCCAAAAGCCACAGAATATACATTCTTCTCAAGTGCACATGGGTCATTTTCAAAGATAGACCATATATTGGGTCACAGGCAAAGTCTCTTCAAATTCAAGAACATAGAAATCATATCAAGCATCTTATCAGATCACAGTTGCATAAAAATGGAAATCAACTACAATAAAAATTATCCAAAAAAATCAAACACATGGAGACTAATCAGCATGTTATTAAACAATGACTGGGTTACCAGAGAGATCAAAGAAGAAATAAAAAAAACATCATGGCAACAAATGACAATGAAAACACAACAAACCAAAATATATGGGACACAGCAAAAGCAATCTTGAGAGGGAAGTTCATAGCTGTACAAGCCTACTGCAAAAAACAAGAAAGAATGGTAATAAATTACCTAACTCAAATAGTTAGAAAGAGAGCAACAAGAAAAGCCCAGTGTAAGCAGAATGAAGGAAATAATAAAGATAAATGTGGAGATAAACAACATAGAGAAAAAAAAAAAACAAATACAAAAGATCAACAAAACCAAGAGCTGATTCTTTGAAAGGATAAACAAGATTGATGAACCTCTCGCCAGGCTCACCAAAAAGCAAAGAGAGAGGGACTGAAATAAACAAAATCAGAAATGAGGAGAAATAACAACAGACCCACCGAAATACAAAGGATTGTTAAAAAATACTATGCACAACCCTATTCCAACAAACTGTACAACCTGGAGGAAATGGACATATTCCTAGAAAAATACAACCTTCCAAAACTCAATCAGGAAGAATCTAAACATCTAAATAGGCCAAAAGCTTTGGAAGAAATTAAAGCAGTCATCAAAAAACTTCCAGCAAACAAAAGCCCATGGCCAGATGGCTTCACAGGGGAGTTTTACCAAACATTCAAGGAAGAACTAAAACCTATCCTCCTCAGACAATTTCAAAAAATTCAAGAGGAAGGAACACTTCCAAGCTCCTTCTATGAAGCCAGCATCACCCTAATACCAAAACCAGATAAAGAGAACACAATGAAAGAATTACAGGCCAATATCCCTCATGAATATAGATGCCAAAATCCTCAACAAAATTCTAGCAAATCAGATCCAGCAGTACATCAGAAAGATCATACACCATGACCAAGTAGGATTTATCCCAAAGATGCAATGGTACAATGTCCGCAAATCAATAAACATGATACATCACAAAGAAATTGAGAGATAAAAACCACATAGTCATATCAATTGATGCAGTAAAAGCATTTGACAAAATCCAACACCCATTTTTGATAAAAATTCTCAGCAAGTTGGGAATAGAAGGATCATACCTCAACATATTAAAAGCCATTTATGACAAACCCACAGCCAACATCATACTCAATGGGGAAAAACTAAAACCATTTCCCATAAGAACAGGAACAAGACAGGGATGCCCACTCTCACCACTCCTGTTCAGCATAGTACTGGAAGTATTAGCCATTGTGATTAGAAATGAAAGGCATCCAAATTGGAAAAGAAGAAGTAAAACTCTCCTTATTCGCAGGTGACATGATATTGTACATAAAAAACCCTAAAGACTCCATCAAAAAACTATTAGACTTAATAAATGAATTTGGCAATGTAGCACAATACAAAATTACTGCCAAGAAATCTATGGCATTTCTATACACCAATACTGAACATACTGAAAGAGAAACTAAAAAAGCAACCCCATTTACCATCGCACCAAAAATATTAAGATACCTAGGAATAAACTTAACTAAGGAGGTAAAAGTCGTTTATGCGGAAAACTACAGGACACTGACAAAAGAGATATAGGAAGACATAAACAGATGGAAGAACATACCATGTTCATGGATTGGGTGTATCAACATCATTAAAATGTCTATACTACCCAAAGTAATCTGTAGATTCAATGCACTCCCCATTAAAATACAAACGGCATATTTCACAGACCTAAAAATAACTCTCCAAAAATTCATCTGGAATAAAAAAAGTCCCCGAATAGCCACAGAAATCCTGAGAAGGAAGAACAAAGTAAGTGGTATCTCAATACCAGATTCCAAGCTATATTACAAAGCCACTGTTCTTCAAACACCCGGGTACTGGCACAAGAACAGACATATAGACCAATGGATTAGAATAGAGAACCCAGATATTGACCGAAACCACTATGCTCAATTAATATTTGACAAAGGAGGCATGAGCATACAATGGAGTCAAGACAGTCTCTTCAATAAATGGTGTTGGGAAAATTGGACAGATACATGCAAAAAAATGAAACTAGATCACCAACTTACACCATACACAAAAATAAACTTAAAATGGGTAAAGGACTTAAACATAAGATGGGAAATCATAAAAATACTAGAGGAATCCACAGGCAGAGAAATCTCAGACATATGCCGAAGCAATTTCTTCTTCAATTCCACTCCTAGGACAATGTACACTAACATGAAAATAAACAAATAGGACTACATCAAAATAAAAAGCTTTTGCACAGCAAAAGAAACCATCAACAAAACAACAATAAAGCCCACTGTATGGGAGAACATATTTGCAAATGTTATCACTGATAAAGGTTTAATCTCCAACATTTACAGGGAATTCATACACCTTAATAAAAGGAAGATAAATGATCCAATAATAAAATGGGCAATGGACCTAAATAGAAACTTTTTGAAAGACAGAAGGAAGGCCAAGAGACATATGAAAACATGCTCAAAGTCACTAATTATCTGAGAGATGCAAATCAAAACGACAATGCGCTACCATCTCACACCTGTCAGAATGGCTATCATCAACAAATCAACAAATGACAAGTGCTGGAGAGGATGCGGAGAAAAAGGAACCTTCGTGCACTGCTGGTGGGAATGCAGACTGGTACAGCCACTGTGGAGAACAGTATGGAGTTTCCTCAAAATCTAAAATGGAACTCCCATTTGACCCAGTAATCCCACTTCTAGGAATATATCCCAAGATACTAGAAACACCAATCACAAAGCATATATGCACCCCTATGTTCATAGCATCACAATGCAACATAGCGAAGATTTGGAAACAGCCTAAATGCCCATCAGCAGATGAGTGGATTAGAAAACTACGGTACTTCTACACAAAGGAATACTATGCTGCTATAAAAAGAAGGAATTCCTACGATTTGCAGCAGCATGGATGGAACTGGAGAGCATTATGTTAAGTGAAATAAGCCAGGCAATGAAAGGAAAATACTACATGTTCTCACTCATTTATGGAAAATAAAGAACATTATAACCTGATGAACAACAAGATAGATACAGAGGCATTAAAGCATGGAACAGACTGTCAAAATACAGCAGGAAGGCTGGGGAGTGTTGGGGAGGGGGTGGGTAAGAGATCAACCGAAGGACTTGTATGCATGCATGTAAGTACAACCAATGGACACAAGACACTGCGGGGTGGGATGAGGGCATGCAACAGGGGGTAGGGGAGGCTGGTGGAAGGTCAGTGCGGGAAAAAAGGAGATATATGCACTACTATATGTGATACTTTAAACAATAAAATAAAATTTAAAAAAAAGAAATTCGATGGGAGCCTTATATGTATCGCGCATGCGCAAATCAACGTTTATTTTTAAATTGCAAGTGCGCATCATATGTACCCACTGGTCGGTCACACAGTCAGACAAGTGGTGGGTCACTTGGCCTTTTATATATATAGATATGCATTGCCCATTAACACAGACAATAGGGTGGTGAAGGCCTGGGGTCGGGTGGGGAGCAGGTGGTGGGGAGCAAGGGGGGAAAGGTGGAGCATCTGTAATACTTTCAACAATAAAGATTTAACAAATATTCAGGGGAGGATGGGAGGATAGGAGGATGCCGTAATGCTGTCTTGGGGAGAATAGAGCAGCTTGAAGACTTATGAATGATGATACAATTTCAAGCCCACAGAACTTTGCATACTTGGCTGGAGAAAATTTTTTTTCCGTTTTTTATTTCTTTTGAGCTGGACTGAATGACCTGTTTAGTAATTTTAGTTTTATATTTGATGAGTATGTGACCATGTAGGCAAAATCACTTAACTGTCATTAACTTTGGGTATTTACAGTTTTTGCTGGTCTCATAAATATTGTATTTGGTTTGACTATAATTGATTACCCTTGTAAACTAACCTTTGTGCAGTAAAATCACATGCCTGTAATTGGAACCTATATGTGTTATATGGGGATGATTATTTCTATTCGGCAATTTGATTATTTTTTTCACAAGATCCAGGGTACAGTGGATTCCCCACTTGCTTGCACTGAAAACAGATGGACTATTATTTTTTAAAAAAACATATAAACTTGCCCTTTTCTCCTCTGGCTATAAAGTTCTATTTGTAAACAACTGAATACTTGAATTAAAGTAAGAGGTTTAAGCTTCCTTGTATTAGGATATTTGGGATAATGTTGTTCAGTTTTTTAGTACTGGTAAAGACAATGGATATGGAATTCTAAGTTACAATTTCTTCTGTTTCAGTCAAGATCCTGCCCTAAGGCAGTAGCGTGGTCCTCGGATGCCTAGTGTATACCAGATGACCATGGGTGATGCATAGACACAGTTGTTTTTAACCTTAAGAGCAACTGGTCAATTTTCACATATGTTAGAAACTATTTCTATGTTTACAATAGTGATTATAAACTTTCTTCTTATTGTACTTGCAAACAAAAATGATTAACTTAAAGCCGAAACTGGTTTGGCTCAGTGGATAGAGTGTCTGCCTGTGGACTGAAGGGTCCCAGGTTCGATTCCGGTCAAGGGCATGTACCTTGGTTGCAGGCACAACCCCAGTAGGGGGTGTGCAGGAGGCGGCTGATCGATGTTTCTCTCTCATCAATGTTTCTAACTCTCTATCCCTCTCCCTTCCTCTCTGTAAAAAATCAATAAAATATATTTTAAAAAAATGATTAACTTAAAGAAAAATATTAAGTAAATAATAATACAAGTAGAATTCTGATGTAGCCTAAAATCTTGAAGGTGGGATTACAATGATTGACTTTTGGCAAACACTTCCTTAAAAGAATTCAGACTCAGAATAGCTCCATGTTTAGAAACCAAGTGGGTGGTGGTTGTGTTGGTTGTAGTTCTCTGGGGCATGGGAGAGGGAACAATGCACTATTTTTCTATTAATTGTCAGCAAAAACTTTGCCACTAAAGTCATTGCTAAGTGATTTCTCCTGATGCCACCTTGATCTAAAAGGAGATCTTAAGGTCTGTTGCCTTCATTCTTCCATAAACCTTTTATATTTTTTAGATGAAAGTAACAAGTTTAGGTTGTTTAAAGGCTCCCTTAAGTAATAAGAGTAAAATGTTCCTGATATTGGAAAAGCTCAGGGAGCAGCTTAACAAAATACTTTTTTCCCTGTAATCATGGAAAATTTTCAAACCAGCAATAAAACTAGCTTATTCTAGTTTCATTGACCTGCATTAAGTATAAAATATAAACATATCAGAAGTAAAGCTGTTAGCTTAAGAAGAATTGCTTCTGTCTTGACAATGACCTTTTTATGTTAATAACAGTCACAAACACTGCTTTGGCCTATTCTTGAACTTTCACTATATCTCCCCTAACCCTTTTTTCCTTTTTTATTATCTTCTTCAAGGTGAAGCAATGGAACAAGGTTTACGAGATTGCTGTCGATCCATACGTATTGGAAAGATCCTGATTCAGAGTGATGAGGAGACACAAAGAGCCAAAGTATATTATGCCAAGTTCCCTCCAGACATTTATAGGAGAAAAGTCCTTCTGATGTACCCAATTCTCAGTGAGTGGCTTGAGTTAAATCTGTAACCTTTGGATAGAGTTTAAATTCAATTTAGTGCCTACCTTCTGGGTACCATTTATAAGGCAAAAACTGTTTCTAAATGTTTTTTTCTCACTTAGATTTGGAGTTGCCCTGGGCAGTTCACTGGAGAATTTTTATTGAGTAATAAGAGAATATACATTAGTCAAACTTTATTAGTTCCAAAGAGCTTCTTTCTTAAAATGAACACATTGAAGCAACGGATCTAATGAGGCAAAATATATAGAACACAGAAAATATATTGAAATATGTCCCCTCTCTAGCCCAATGAGTTATAGCAATGATTTTCTCAAGGATTTATCATCTCTGGAGGTAAATTTTTTTCTCATTGTATTTTGTTTTCTAAGCTTACTCAGATCATGGCATGGTCTCCTGGGTTTGGGATGGAGGGTGGGTGTTATATTTGATATCTCAAATACTGAATAAATTTTGGACTTGTTGTGCCTTTGAAACTGTAAAATGTATGTTTCATGTCCATCATTAAAAATAATGAAGCTTTGCCTAGTGATGTCTTATGTTAGATTACTAAACTGCCTTTACTTTAAATAAGCATCAAATACATTTTGAGGAAAATGTTAAAGTTGACAGTTCATTTGGTTGTCATTTGATTTTAGGCACTGGAAATACTGTAATTGAAGCTGTAAAGGTTCTTATAGAACATGGAGTTCAACCCAGTGTTATCATCCTACTCAGTCTGTTCTCCACTCCTCATGGTAAGTTTAGCATGAGGTAGTAACTGGGCTCCAGATGGTCATTGGGTGGATAAGTATGCATCTGTCCAGCCCAGCCGTGGGCAAACTATTATATAATGAAGCTTTGCCTAGTGATGTCTTATGTTAGATTACTAAACTGCCTTTACTTTAAATAAGCATCAAATACATTTTGAGGAAAATGTTAAAGTTGACAGTTCATTTGGTTGTCATTTGATTTTAGGCACTGGAAATACTGTAATTGAAGCTTCATCACTGGCCCGTTCGGCTGTTCTATCCGGCCTGCGGAGCCGAAAGAGCGGAGGGTTCTCTTGCTCTCCCCTCCGCTCCTTCACCAGCAGCAGTGTTAACATGGCAACGTCGGGAAACACGGCCGCAGCTCCTTCTTCTGAGTGGGCAGATTTATATCCGCCCATTCAGTAGAAGGAACAACCTCTCAATCTTCCAGAGGCTCCTTGTAATGCCCGCGGACGCGTCCCCCGACATCACCCTGGGAATGCGTAGACATGTTATCGTGGTGATGTAGGGAGACACGCCCATGGAGAGCACAGTATCAGAACATTAGCTAAAAAGGAGACCAACAACACTGTTCCCACTGAAGTTGATGTTTTAAAGACCAAAAACCTTTCAACCCAGTCTACATTGCCATCTACATCTACGTCCCGGGCATAATTTGGAAGTTGCACTAAAGAAAATGTTTAATTTACTCTTTACACATTTTGTTCTTTTCTATTTGTTTTAGTTTTAAATTATTTTATTATATTTAAGTTTAATTTGAAAGGCTTTTGTACCTTTCCTTTGTTAGGCAATTTTATTTTGCCTTTGCCATCTTCAATATAAGGTATGTTATTGTGCTACGATTCCTCCATTTTTTGAAGTTTCAAATTATAATAATTAGTGTTTACATTCTTCTTGTTAAAATGTTTGAAATGAATAAAACTATTGAAATAAAAAAAAAGACCGTACCCTTTTTTGTAATGATGTTTACTTTGAATTTATATTAGTTCACACAAACACTCCATCCATGCTTTTGTTCCGGCCCTCCGGTCCAGTTTAAGAACCCATTGTGGCCCTCGAGTCAAAAAGTTTGCCCACCCCTGGTCCAGCCTCTCATCCTGATAAAAGGTTTATTTGCTTCCACATTAAATCTAAATCTAATTTTGGTAGTTAAAACTTGTGTTTCTTATCTGTAAGCCTAGTGATAATATTTTACACCATTCTAATGTTATTCAAATGGAAAAGCATGAACTAACCCCATGGAATGGGATTGTGATTATTTTCCTAGGGGCTCTGTTTGGTAGAGCCTGTAAATAGCCAAAAGGTCTCTATATCTCCTGGTTCCTCATATGAGCCCAAGAACTGCTCCCAAACATCAAGAAATTAGAGGTTCTGGATAGCGCTGTGGTCTTACTTAAGTAAGCTTTGCAGTGTGAAGCAGAGCAGAAATTTTTAAAGTTAGACTTCTGCTCAAAGGACCTAGTGAGAAAACTATATGTTCTCCGTTTCTTGAGGAAAGTAAGCCTAATTTAAGACCCTACTTTTTTTTTTGCCATGCATTCTAGGACAGTTATGAAAGTATCCTAATAAAATAATCATATATGCATATAGAAATATTTCATGTAAGAAAACAATTTGAAAATATGTAAATGACTTACAATAAGGAAATGGTTAAATAAATATATATTGAAATGATAGAATATTATGAAAATGTTAAATCATGTTTTTACCAATGGACACAGACAACAGGGGGTTGAGGGCATGAGTGGGGGGATGGGGGGTAATGGGGGGATAAGGACACATATGTAACACCTTAATCAATAAAGAAATTTTTAAAAAATCATGTTTTTGAAGAATAATGACATAAAAAAATATATGTGGTGAATGTAAAAGAGCAGGATAAAAAAATAACAGCATTAAAATAGTGTTAAATGTTATTACCAAGTTCTGAGATGACTAATACAAATTATGACTATTATGACTACCAAAATCAGACTTAGATTTAACATGGAACCTAATAAATCTTTTCTCAGCAAGCTAGGCAGATGAGTAATACTATTTCAATTTTCATTTTAAAATGCACATACAATGTTAATAGTGGTTATCTTAGGTTGGTAGGATTCTAAGTGATTTATTTTTTAACTTTTTTTATTTTCAAAATGTTCTACAATGAATTTGTATTTGTTTCATAATTGAAGAGAAAGAGAAATATATGACTTCTAGTTAGGGCATTTCCTCATTTCCAAAGGTTCCAAGTTTCAGCCAACCCTGAATTGGTTATGGAGAATCCATTTTGGGAGGGCTACGTTCAGTAGGCCATTGATTATTTTGCTGTTTCATAATTTTAAAAATTACCTGTAGTTCAAATGTTGATGGTGACAAGGGGTATTTGCTTGGTCATCCTTTTATATATAACAGGTGGCATAGTAAACATTGAGATAACCAAATAATTATTGGGTTGTCTGCCTTTGGGGGTAGAAACTTAACTGTGTTAGTTCTAATAGTATACATTACAATATTGTACTATTCTTTAACATTACAGATGAAAAAATCATATTCTTTGGCAGCCTTTTGATGGCTTTTTAGTTTGAATGGGATACTAGCTATTCTCTTTCCCTGCTCCCTCCTCCTACTTTCCCCCCTCCCAGCAAAAGTTAGAGTACTAATTTCTTAAAAGCTAGCTTGCTCTGACATAAGAAGTCTTTGCATTTCTTTCACAGTGTTCCAGTTGAGAAACTATCAGCTTACATATGATCCTACTTTCAGAAAGAACTATTTTCTCTTTATTCCAGCTGCCTTTAAAATAAAACAAAACAAAGCAAAAGATTCTTCAGGGGGAAAGTTGCTATAATTGAATATAGTTTTCAAATCATGGATATAAAATAATTGATTGTAAGAATTTATTAGTGAGTGAGCGAAGGTGTAATCTGACTATTATCAAAGCTTTTCAGATATCAGACATTAAAAAACTAAGAGACCAAATCTCACTAGGTACTCAAAGGTCATTGCTCTCGATCCTCTGTCAATATGAGACCTAATGACTGACCGTAAAATTCCTGAATTTGAACTAATGTTACCAGAAATCCTGCATTAATAATAATTTTCTTCCTTTTATTTTTTTGAAGGTGCCAAATCAATCATTCAAGAGTTCCCAGATATCACAATTTTAACTACTGAAGTTCATCCTGTTGCACCTACACATTTTGGACAGAAATACTTTGGAACTGACTAAGTTGTTAAAGGAAAGTTAATTATCTTGTGTAATATTACAGTTATATTTTGAGTTTCTATCTGTTTTACTGATTCACTTGAGGACTGGCAGAGAAAATTGTGTTAAAGATGCATTGTAACTTTTAGAAGTGGGTATAGTAAAAAGAAAAGATTTGAGGTTTCTTTATTTTATTTGGTTCTTTCTTGACTGTCGGCACCATATTCAACAATGAAACACACACAACTCTTAGAAAATATTTTAATAATATTTTTATGCCAATTGCTTACCCCTCAGTACATTGGACTGTTCCCTAATTTATTAACTTCTCTTGCAGCCACAAATAAACCCAAATGGGAGTAAGTTCTTTGGCCCAGTACAGTTTGTATTTTGTGTAGTTTGCTGTTAGTTCTAGGGAGTTTTCATTTTTGTGGCTGTTTTCACCTTCCTCTACTATTTACTTTCCATGCTGGTAACTTGGAGAGGATGAAAAAAAATTCTTCCTTGTATTTTACATTTCCTTAATATCTTCACTCAATTGGCAGACCCAGGATATATATACTAGAGGCCCGGTGCATGAAATTCGTGCACTCGGTGGGGGTGTGTCCCTCAGCCTGACCTGTGCCCCCTTGTAGTCAGGGAGCCCTCGGGGAATGTCCAACTGATGGCTTAAGTCTGCTCCTCCTGGGGAGCGGGCCTAAGCCGGCAGTTGGATATCCTTAATGCTGCCGCGGAGGTGGGAGAGGCTCCCACCACCACCACTGTGCTCGCCAGCCATGAACCCAACTTCTGGCTGAGTGGCGCTTCCCCTGTGGGAGTGCACTGACCACCAGGGGGCAGTTCCTGTGTTGAGCATATGCTCCCTGGTGGTCAGTGTGCGTCATAGCGACCGGTCATTCCGCTGTTTGGTCAATTTGCATATTAGCCTTTTATTATATAGGATATATATTTTTTCAGCCAAGCCATTATGTTCTTCCTGACTCATTTCCTACCCTATGTAGTGCTGGTAGGGTATTGCAGTGAAAAAATGGTGGGGCATTTCCTGCATTTGTAACTTTAACTTACATAGATCAAACCAAGAATATCTGGATGCTGACAAGGAAGGGCTAAGTACTGTTAATGCCATCAATGTCCTAGAAAGAGGACAACTTCTCTAGTTGTAGGACTTCCATTCAGCCAGATTTCAGGTGTTTCTGAATGATGGTTGTTCTGTAATTTTGATGTGGTTGTGAGGGCTGATGAGTACCGGCATTTACCCACACTGCCATCTTTAATGTTGTTATTATTATGAATGGTTTTAAACCTACCATCTTGCTATTTATATTTGCCTTCTATTAGGCCCATTTGTCCTTTTTAAAAATAATTCTTTATTGTTGAAAGTATTACATATGACCCCCATTTTCCCCCATTGACCCCCTCCAGCCCGCTCCTGCCCCCGCCCCCACCCCAGGCCTTCACCGCCCCATTGTCTGTGGTCATGGTAGGCCCATTTGTTTTTTATTCACTTTTTCTTCTTTTTCTACATTTTTTGGATTGAATAATATTTATCATTCCATTTTGTCTCTTAATGGCTTATTAGATATAATGCTTTGCTTTTTTTTAGGGTTTATATACACCTTTAACTTATCACAGTCTATTTTATGTATAATATAAGAATTTAAACAATATCCTTCCATCCCCCCAGCCTTGGTGCTACTAAAGAGATGTAAAAGAATGTAAAAGAAATAAGAAAAAAAGAAGTTATTACTATTTATCCATTTTTGGTACTTTTCATTTCTTCGTGTAGATCCAGATTTTCATCAGGTATTATTTTCCTTCTATTCGTATTACTTCCTTTAACATTTCTTATGGTGTAGCTCTCCTAGTAATGGAGTCTTTCAGCTTTTGTGTCAGAAAAAAAGTCTCTATTTCACCTCCACTTGTGAAAGATATTTCACTAGTATAGAATTCTAGGTTGGCAGCTTTTCTTTCTTTCAGTACTTTAGTGACATTGCGTCACTGCCTTTCTTGTATGTTTTTGATAAGTCTCCTGTTATTTATTTATTTACATTTAATTACTGATAAAGTAGGATTTACATCTATAATTGTGCTATTGTATGTCTTACATACCTGCTTTATTCCTCCATTACTGCATTTTTTTATATTAATTGAATATTATGTAGTGTACCTGTGCTGGGGATCCCAATGACCACTCCCAGGACTCAATAAGACTCAGAATTCACTATGTTTATGGTTATGATTTATTACAGCAAAAGGATACAAAGAAAAATCAGCAAAGGGAATTAGGTGCATGCTGCAAAATCTGGAGAAAACCAGGCACAAGCTTCCAAGTGTCCTCTTCCAGTGGAACTGCACAGGATATACTTAATTCTTGTATTTACAAAGTGTAGCAATAGGTGTGAAGTATAGTCTATCAGGGAAGTTCACTTGAGCATAAGATTCCAGAGTTTCTATTGGGGGTTGGTCACATAAGCATACTGCCTGCATGATAGAGCACAGTTATCAAAACAGACCACCTTAAGGAAAGCAAATTATCACCTTAAATCTCATTATTTACACAGACTATCTAGACATTGGTCCAGTGTGGTTCAAAGAAGCTCCAAGTGTGCAAAAAACCTTTTAAGAGTTAAAACATTCAAAGACGTCAATGTCCAGCAGTTGGATAAGGGCCATTGATGAAAACAGACTCTTCTGGAAATGTGCAAGGTTTGAGCAACTTACACTTGCTAAGTCAACTATTTCCCGTACAATTTACCTGCCTGGCTTTTGTCCCAAGCTCTCTGACATGAAAACAATTGTATTTTTCTGAGCACCTACATTTAGTATAAGATTTATATAACGGATATAGTCATAATATCAACAGTATATCCAGCATTTGGAGGACTCAGTGCTACATAGGGATAGACATGAAGTAGCAATTAATACATACTATAAAGTCATTATGTATATCTCCACATTTTTGTGTTAATTACACCTCATCTACAGTTGTTTGTGCTTTATGATAAACTTCAGTAGAACTACACTAGGTTACCCTTAAATATAGTGGATACTTTCCAAAACTCCCAGTGCATGCCTGAAATCACTGATAGCACTATATGCTTTTTCCTATAAATACATACCTATGATAAATTTAATTTATAAATTAGGAACAGTAAGAGATTAACAATAATTAATAAAATAGAATAATTAGGAAAAAGATGGCGGCTGGCAGGACGGAGGTGAGGGAGAGGAAGTGAGAGAGTGAGGGTATGAAAGGAGAGTGTGTGGATGTGCATGGTGTGTGTGTGAGTGAGTGAGGGAAAGTTAAATCTCGTAGGAGCAGCAGGGGCTGGCAGAAAGGCTCTCCTTGACAAGGAGAGACTACCACCACTGTGGGCATTCCCAGGATGGCGGGATGCCAGCACGGAGCCCACACCATCTTGAAAGGGAGAACGGCCTTTTTTAGGAACTCATCAACACCACCAACCAGACAGGCCTTGGAACTGCCCCACAACCCAGCAGCCACTGCAGCCAAAATCCTGCTACCCCAGCTGCAGGCCCGTGGACTCTGGGACCTCCACCTCCAAAGGTGCACCACTAGGCAGCAGTAAGTGCGACCTCCCCCTCCCCAGCGGCAGAACTCTGGATTCGCGAGTATCCAGCTGCGCAGGTGGATTTGCGCATTTCCAGCCGCGCAGGGTACTCCATTCCTTAGGCAGCGCTTGGGATCTGCTGAGAGCCCCTGAAGGTGTGATTCTGCACAGACAAGGGCACGCAGCCCCGCAGTAGAAATTCTGAATTCCCTCTTCCTGGATAACTGCCCACATTCACCCCAGCGGCTCAGCCGCGGTGCCAGGACCCCACAGAGTGCATCAGAACTCTGCTCCCGGCAGGTGCACCTCCACAGAGGCGAAGTTCCAACAGGCAGGCACCCTGAGCCCATCTACCCACAGGGCACTAGTGGGAGCCACTGTGAGCTCTCCCTGGTTTCGAACTTGAACAAGTGGGGGCGCACTCCCCCCCCAGCATTAGAAGTTTTTAATTCACTCATCCTGGATACCAGCCCACAGACACCTCAATTGCATGGCTGTACTGCCAGGGCCCTTCAGAGTCCTTCAATGTGCCTCACTGGCAAACGTACCGTGGGTGCTCCTGTGAGCCGCCACTGGGAGTAAGTGCTTACCCACCACAGGTGCAAAAGCAAAAGCTGGGTATTCCCACCCCAATACTGCAGAACTCTAGACACCACAGTCACGCCTTTCCAGAAAGCAGGCCCCCTGAGCCCCATCACCCCAACAGACGGTTCCTGGGTGCCACTGTGAGTCCCTGCTGGGCACACGTGATTTCAATTAAGGATGCAAGACAGCAAAAATTGGGACACTCCCCTCCACGGCGGCTGACTTCCAGACACCGCAGTTGTGCCTCTCAAGGTCGCAGACCTACATCAAGAGAACCCAAATAGCTCAAGTAGGGAGCTACACTAGATCAACAAGCCCAGGAGAACTGAGAGATTATGCCAGTACCACCATCCTCAAAAGAACCTGGGTACCAAAGCAATTGGATCTACAATTAAAACATTACAGGAAAACATGGGAAGACAAAAAAGCAATCCTCAAAGGAAAGAAAAAGAGGAACCACCAGAAAGGGAGTTAGATGAATTCCAGGCTAGCACCTTATCAGAGATAGAATTCAGAGTAATGGTTGTAAGGATGTTTAAATAGATGGATGACAAATACACACAACTCAATGACAAATACTCACAACTCGATGAGAACTATAAGGAGCTGAATGAGAATGTCACCAACATGAAAAGGAACCAAGAGGAGATGAAGAACGACATAGCTGCAATAAAGAGCACAATGGAAGGCCTAACCAGTAGACTAGAAGAGGCTGAGGACCGCATCAGCGAATTAGAAGACAAGGTAGGAAAAAAACACACAAACACAGCAGCAACTGGAAAGAAAATTTAAAAAGCAAGAGGAGAGCCTAAGGGAGCTTTGGGACAACACAAAACAAAACAACATTCGCTTAATAGGGATACCAGAAGGAGAGGAAGAAAAGCAAGGAATAGAAAACCTGTTTGAAGAAATAATGGCAGAAAACTTCCCTGATATTGGCAAGAAAAAAACTATGCAAGTCCAAGGAGTACATAGAGTCCCAAACAAGTTGAACCCCAAAAGACCGACACCAAGACACATCATAATTAGATTGGCGATCACCAGCAACAAAGTAAGAATCTTAAAGGCTGCCAGAGAGAGACAGAAAGTTACTTACAAGGGATCTCCTATCAGAATATCAACTGATTTCTCAACAGTAACACACCAGGCCAGAAGGGAATGGAATGAAATATACAGAGTGATGCAAAACAAGGGACTGAATCCAAGAATACTATACCCAGCAAGGCTATCATTCAAAATTGAAGGTAGAATCAGGAGCTTCACAGACAAAAAAGGGCTAAGAGAGTTTATCACTACCAAGCCAGCAATGCAAGAAATGCTAAAGGGACTGCTGTAAAAAGAAGAGTAAGGCAAGAAGAAACAAAAACACTAAGGAAAAATATGACAACAAATATGTACTTGTCAATAATAACATTAAACATAAATTGATTAAATGCCTCAATCAAAAGACATAGGGTAGCTGAATGGATAAGAAAACATGACCCATATATTTGCTGTCTACAAGAGACCCACCTCAGAGCAAAGGGTTCACACAGACTGAGAGCAAAGGGATGGAAAAACATTTTTCGGGCAAATGGAAATGAGAAAAAAGCTGGGGTTGCGATACTTATATCTGATAAAATAGATCTCAGAGTAAAGGCCATAATAAGAGATAAGGAAGGCCACTACATAATACTAAAGGGAGCAATTCAACAAGAAGATATAACTCTGGTAAACATATATGCACCCAATGTAGGAGCACACAAATACATAAAAAATCTCCTGGAAGATCGAAAATACCATCATAGTAGGAGACTTTAATACACCACTGACATCACTGGATAAATCCTCTAGAGAAAAAAATCAGCAAAGAAACAGCAATCCTAAATGACTCACTAGATCAGATGGACCTAATGGACATCTTCAGAGCATTTCACCCCAAAGCCACGGAATATACGATCTTCTCAAGTGCACATGGGACATTTTCAAAAACAGACCACATATTGGGTCACAAGCAAAGTCTCCCCAAATTCAAAAAGATTGAAATCATATCAAGCATTTTCTCAGAACACAATGGTAGAATATTACAAATAAACTACAATAAAAAAATTCCAAAAAATTCAAACACTTGGAAGCTGAATAGTATGGTATTAAACAATGATTGTGTTATCAATGAGGTCAAAGAAGAAATTAAAAACATCCTGGAGACTAATTACAATAAAAACACAACATTGTAAATACTATGGGACACAATGAAAGCAGTCCTGAGAGGGAAGTTTATAGCTCTATAGGCCTACCTCAAAAAACAAGAAAAAAATGGTAATAAATCATCTAACTCAACAACTCAAAGAATTAGAAAGAGAGCAACAAGAAAAGCCCACAGGGAGCAGAAGGAAGAAAATAATAAAGATCAGAACAGAAATGAATGACATAGAGACCAAAAAAAAAAAAAAATACAAAAGATCAATGAAACCAAGAGCTGGTTCTTCGAAAGGATAAACAAGATTGATGAACCTCTAGCCAGGCTCACCAAGAAGTAAAGAGAGAGGACCCAAATAAACAAAATCAGAAATGAAAGAGGTGAAATAAGAACAGACCCCACAGAAATACAAAGGATTGTTAAAAAATGCTATGAACAACTCTATTCTAACAAACTAGACAACCTGGAGGAAATGGACGCATTCCTAGAAAAATACAACCTTCCAAAACTTACTCAGGAAGATTCTAAAAATCTCAGTAGGCTGATAACTATGGAAGAAATTGAAGCAGTCATCAAAAAGCTTCCAGCAAACAAAAGCCTGGGGCCAGACGGATTCACAGGGGAGTTTTACCAAACATTCAAGGAAGAACTAAAACCTATCCTCCTCAGATTATTCCAGAAAATTCAAGAGGAAGGAACACTTCCAAGCTCCTTCAGTGAAGCTAGCATCACCCTAATACCAAAACCAGATAAAGATAACATAATGAAAGAGAATTACAGGCCAATATCCCTCATGAACATATATGCCAAATCCTCAACAAAATTCTAGCAAATCGGAGAAACCATGATGGCAGCATAGGTAAGCTCCTAAACTGCTGCCTCGCACAACATTTGCAAAACTACAACTAAAAGACAGAATGGACATCATCCAGAACCACAGGAAAGCTGGCTGAGTGGAAATTCCACAACTAGAAGGAAAGAGTAAAGCTCACGGAGAATCAGAGGAGCTGCAAAGGGCTGAGGTACGGAGACACACGAGCAGAGAGGAAGGGCGGCTGAGTGCCTTGCTGGCTTTCTCTGGCAGGAGGTGGAAGGAAGCCCCTGACTGCACTGAACCCCAGTTCTGGGTGAAACCCCGTGGACCCAGGCTCATACAGGGGGAATCTGGACTGTTAGGTGGAGAGAAAGGCACACGGAGACTCGGGGGAGCCGCGGCAGGCAGGGGTCTGGAGGCACGCGCGTGAGTGCATACAGAGAAGACTGACTGCGGAGGTTGCCGCATGCTTTCCCTAGCGGAAGGGAGTCAGAAGCTCCTGATTGCACTGAACCCCACTTCCGACTGCACTGAACCCCAGTTCCGGGCGAGCCCCTGGAGACCCACACTCTTATGGGGGGAATCTGGACTGTCAGGCTGAAACTCAGGGGTGCCACTGAAGGCAGAGGTCTGGAGGCATGCACGCAAGGGCAGGGCTGACGGGAAGCCAAGACTGTCTGCTCCACCCTGAGACTCCGCCCCATCCAAGTTGAGCACAGAGGCTTTTGCAATTTTGCAAGTATGATCCTATAAGGCTGTCTCCAGCACAGAAGATCTCCCGGTTTAGACACAGTTGATACAGCCAATTGTCCTGGATGTCAATTCCTCCCAGTGATAACAACTACAATCAAGTCTTAACTACAACAAGGCTGTACACACAGTCCACAAAGGGGTGCACCAAGAGTGTCCACCTCAGGTTAACTGGGGAGGCTGACCCACTGGGCCATATAGGAAACCTAACACACAAAGCTACCCTACCAACTTAGTGAAGCAGCGAAAATGCAGAGACAAACAGATCAAAAACAAAAGAAATGGAGGAAAACAAATAACTGGATATAGAATTCAAACCATGGTTATAAGGTTTTTCAAGAATTTCCTAGAAAAGGCCAATAAATTTAGCGAGACCGTAGAGGATATGAAAAAGGACCAACTAGAAATTAAGCATACACTGACTGAAATAAAAAAATAATATACCGAGATCCAACAGGAGACTAGAGGATCGCAAAAATCAAGTCAAAGATTTGAAATACAAAGAAGCAAAAAACACTCAACCAGAAAAGCAAAAAGAAAAAATAATCCAAAAATATGAAGATAGTGTAAGGAGCCTCTGGGACAACTTCAAGTGTACCAATATCCAAATTAGAGGGTGGGGGGCAGAAGAAGAGAGAGAGCAAGATACTGAAAACCTATTGGAAGAAATAATGACCGAAAACTTCCCCTACCTGGTGAAAGAAATAGACTTACAAGTTCAGGAAGCGCAGAAAACCCCAAAGAAAAGAATCCAAAGGGGACCACACCAAGACACATCATAATTAAAATGCCAAGAGCAAAAGACAAAGAGAGAATATTAAAAGCAGCAAGAGAAAAGCAGTTAGTTACCTACAAGGGAGCACCCATACAATTGTCAGCTGATTTCTCAACAGAAATTATGCAGGCCAGAATGGAGTGGCAAGAAATATTCAAAGTGATGAATAGCAAGAACCTACAACCAAAATTACCCAGCAAAGTTATCATTCAGAATGGAAGGTCAGATAAAGAGCTTCACAGATAAGAAAAAGCTAAAGGAGTTCATCACCACCAAACCAGTATTATATGAAATGCTGAAAGGTATTCTTTAAGAAGAGGAAGAAGAAAAAAGTTAAGACAAAAATTATGAAGAACAAATACATATCTATCAACAAGTGAACCTAAAAATCAAGTGAATTGAAAATCTGAGGAACAAAATAAACTGGTCAATATAATAGAATCAGCAGCATAGGAAGGGAGTGGACTGATAATTCTCAGGGGGAAAGGGGTATGGGGGGTGCAGGAAGAGAATGGAAAAAAATCGTATATCTAATGATGAGCACAGTGGGGTCAGGTAAGGGCAGAGGGTGGGGTGGGAACCAGGTGGAGGGGAGCTATGGGGGGGAAAAGGAGAAACAATTGTAATAATCTGAACAATAAAGATGTATTAAATTAAAGAAAAATTCTAGCAAATCGAATCCAGCAGCACATAAGAAAGATCATACACCATGACCAAGTAGGATTTATCCCAGGGATGCAAGGATGGTACAATATTCACAATCGATAAACGTGATACATCACATAAACAAATTGAGAGGTAAAAACCTCATAGTCATATCCATTGATGCAGAAAAAGCATTTGACAAAATCCAACACCCTATCTGATAAAAACTCTTAGCAAGGTGGGAATAGAAGGATCATACCTCAACATAATAAAAGCCATATATGACAAACCTACAGCCAACATCATACTCAATGGGCAAAAACTAAAACCATTTCCCCTAAGAACAGGAACAAGACAGGGATGCCCACTCTCACCACTCCTGTTCTATATAGTGCTGGAAGTACTAGCCATTGCGATCAGACAAGAAGAAGAAATAAAAGGCATCGAAATTGGAAAAGAAGAAGTAAAACTGTCCTTATTTGCAGATGACATGATACTGTACATAGAAATCCCCAAAAACTCCATCAAAAAACTAATAGACTTAATAAATGAATTTGGCAATGTAGCAGGATACAAAATTAATGCCAAGAAATTTCGATACACCAATAGTGAACTTACAGAAAGAGAGACTAAAAAAGCAATCCCATTTTTCCATTGTACCAAAAAAATTAAGATACCTAGGAATAAACTTAACTAAGGAGGTAAAAGACCTACACATGGGAAACTACACGACACTGAAAAAAGAGATAGAGTAATACATAAACAGATGGAAGAACATACCATGTTCATTGTTTGGTAGAATCAACATCATCAAAATATCCATACTACCCAAAGCAATCTATAAATTCAATGCACTTCCCATTAAATTACTAACGGCATATTTCACAGACCTAGAACGAACCTTCAAAAAAATTCATCTGGAATAAAAAAGACCCCGAATAGCTGCAGCAATCCTGAGAAGGAAGAACAAAGTAGGGGGGATCTCAATATCAGATTTCAAGCTGTATTACAAGGCCACTGTTCTCAAAACAGCCTGGTACTGGCTAAAGAATAGACATATAGATCAACGGAATAGAATAGAGAACCCAGAAATCGAACCAAATCACTGTGCTCAATTAATATTTGACAAAGGAGGTATGAACATACAATGGAGTCAAGACAGTCTCTTCAACAAATGGTGTTGGGAAAATTGGACAGATACGTGCAAAAAAATGAAACTAGATCACCAACTTTCACCATACACAAAAATAAACTCAAAATGGATAAAGGACTTAAACATAACATGGGAAACCATAAAAATAGTAGAGCAATCCACAGGCAGAAAAATCTGAGACATATGCCGAAGGAACTTCTTCACTGATACTGCTCCTAGGCAATGGAAACTAAAGAGAAAATAAACAAATGGGACTACATCAAAATAAAAAGCTTTGCACAGCAAAGGAAACCATCAATAAAACAACAAGAAAGCCCACTGCATGGGAGAACATATTTGCCAATGATATCAATGATAAGGGTTTAATCTCCAACATTACAGAGAACTCATACAACTTAACAAAAAGATGATAAACAACCCAATCAAGAAATGGACAACTGATCTAAATAGACACTTTTTGAAAGAAGACAAAGGACGGCCAAGAGACATATGAAAACCTGCTCAAAGTCACTAATCATCAGAGAAATGCAAATCAAAACAACAATGCGGTACCATCTTACACCTGTCAGAATGGCTATCATCAACAAATCAACAAATGACAAGTGTTGGCAAGGATGCGGAGAAAAGGGAACTCTTTTGCACTGCTGGTGGGAATGCAGACTGGTGTAGCCACTGTAGAGAACAGTATGGAGTTTCCTCAAAAAACTAAAAATGGAACTCCCATTTGACCCAGTGATCCCACTTCTAGGAATATATCCCAAGAAACTAGAAACAGGAATTAGAAAGGATATATGCACAATTCACCATAGCCAAGATTTGGAAACAGCCTAAATGCCCATCAGCAGATGAGTGGATTAAGAAACTGTGGTACATCTACACAATGGAATACTACGCTACAGTAAAAAATAAGGAATTCCTACCATTTGCAACAACATGGATGGAGATGGAGAGCATTATGCTAAGTGAAATAAACCAGGCAGAGAAAGATAAATATCACATAAACTCACTCATTTGTGGAATATAATGAACGGCATAGACTGATGAACAAGAACAGATTCAGAGACTGAGAAACATCGATCAGAACCTCAAACCTCAGGGAAGGAGGGGGTCAGTGGGAGTAAGGGGGAGAGATCAACCAAGGGACTTGTGTGCTTGCAAATGAGCCTAATCAATGGACACAGACTGCAGGGGGGTGGGGGATGAGAGGGGGGTGGGGGGTAATGGGGGAATAAGGACACATATGTAAAAAAATAACATAAATAAAAAAATAGAAAAGAAATTGTGAGGTAACCAGAACCCCAAGAATGCCTGAGAACGTCTTTCTTGCCATGCTAGCAGTCATCAGCTGTACGGTAATATTACCTGGGGAAAATGGGAAAGTATTTTGGACTTATGTTCCTGACCCTTCATGGATAAGAGCCCTTATGTGGCCTGATCCCTTGCCTAATGTAGTCACCAATAATACCAAACACCTTGGTCATCCAGGAGGACCATGGGTGGGGCAAGGAAATATAATTACACAGGGGTCACCACCCAGCTTCCCTTTTGTATGACACAAAATCAAACCACTGCTCCTTTGTGTGTAAAATTAAAGAGAGGTTTCTGGCTTGCGTGGACACCAAAGGAAGGGACTATCACCACTTGCTCCTGGGAGAGGTTCAGAAAATGTATCTAAGACCTTGTTTATACAAAAAGAAATTGACAACTAGTTTGAAATGGCATTGCCATGGCCTAGAGCAAAGAATATCCTTATATGATATTATTCTACAATGTCATAATTTTTCCCAGATTTGTATTACCCCCATTACCTATAATAGTACCTCGCACCCTTGGGAATCAATAAAAAATCATCTTTTTGGTGCTTGGAGACAAAGGTAACACATCTCTTGATATTTTAGAATTACAACAGCATAATGTACAATTATCCCAAACAAACTTACAAACTAATTCTTTGAATGTCTGGCAGCAATTTAAAAAGGACATGAAAGGATTTAATCCCTTCCACTGTGTAGATGGCCCCCTGGGAAGGCACCAGAGCATTCTATATTGGCCCCTCTTGCCCTTTTGGCCAAGAGGGACCCTCTTCTCACAATGCAATTGCCCACAGCTGTTGCCTGTGCTTTCTGTTCATGCCGAGGTTGAAGCCTCATGGTGGCTGGTACCATGGATCTGTCTCTCGCCCAGTGGGGTAAGCTGGGCCCTTCCTGGAGAAGAAACCTGGGTTCCCCAAGATATATGATTAGTGCCAGGGCCCCGCCAGCAGGCGAGGGGATCACAAGGCAGGTGCTGGGCGTGGAGGCCATAGGGGCATTGGCTACCAAGGAGACAGAACTGAACCTCAAATCACCCTGCTTGGGCCCGGAGGATGACTGGTTAGCCAGAGATGGGTAAGATTCCTCAGGGAAGGAACAACCTAAGACAGGCACAGTCGCAGAGGAGCCATCAGGAGAGAACTTGGGGGTCAACAGGTGGGGCACATACCCTCACCCCCCCAACTTGCAGGGGCCTGAACCCTCACCCCTTCTGAGGGAGGTCTCCTGCCCCCATGGCTGCTTCGCTTCCCATGCCCAGCTCAAATCGGGACCCAGGTAACAGACAGAGACTTGGTAGACAGCAGCTGCCTTCTCACTGCAATAAGACTTGTTTGAGTTGTCTTGTACTCATGGTGTGGGGAAGTGGGTTTTTGATATCTAAATCCAGCCTAGCACCAGGAATGCTCAGGACCTACTCAAGAAGGCAAATAATCCTTTCCACTAATATTTACAGGGTACAATAAGATTGTTGTTAGAGTATTAAATTTGACAGTAAAATAGTAGTCAAGTTCTCAGACTAATATAAGTTGGCTAAGTGAAATAAGCGAATATTCTAGAAAAGTTAATGGTACTGTACAAAAAGCTGTTCCTAAAGTGTTAACTAAAATTTTTATTGGTAGTTCATCCCATGGTAAAATTGCATAACATGTAATGAACCTAAAGCAGTCATATTTTAGTGCAAAAAAATTAAAATTTAAAAGCTATGAAGACTACATTATAAGATTTCCCAAAACCTCCTAATATTTAAATCAAAAAAGGGGGATAGTAGAAGAATATCATGTAAGGAAAAATATCCTGTAAGTAAATTACATCTAGAAAATTTTTACTTTAGAAAATTAACTTTCATATGTAATGCTAACAGCAAGACACCCATGAAAAACACACATGGTGTCAAAACAAGCCAAAGGAAAATCTTTTGGGCAAAAAATGAAAAAGGATCCCAAGTCAAATTTATAGAAAAGATTCCTTTATTAACTTTTGGTCGAGAATCTGTTTGTATATTTTCAGAAAACAACTCCAAGACCATGTGGATTCCTGCAACAGAGAGAAATTGACAGGACTGCTCCAGCCACGAAGACAGAAGAGAAACAGTCCAGAGATGGAACACGCTGACGACGCCTTGCCATACTAGCAGTCAGCAGCTGTGCGTCGCTGCAGGTTGCCCTGGACCAAACCAGAGAGGGTCGGACGTGCATTACCACCATTTGTCCACCATCCAGAACTGAAATATCATTGCTGACATGTACACATAAGGAACTGTTTGACATTGAAATTGGGACTCAAAAGAACTGTTGGCCCAGAAAGAAACTCACTACAGACTGATTCATTTGCCTCTCAGCGTAACCATTATTGCTTGTTTCATTTTCGGTTCTTATAAGTGTATTTCTAGTATCACATGATCTCACTCATCTAGGGGAAATAATGAACAACATAAACTGATGAATAAAAACAGACCCAGAGACAGGGAAATATCGATCCCACTGTCAAACCTCAGAGGGAAGGTAGGGGAGTGCGGGGGTAAGAGGGAGAGATCCACCAAAGGACTTGTATGCATGCATATAAGCCTAACCAGTGGTCATGGACAACAGGGGGTGGGGCCATGCGTGGGGAGGGTTTTGGGATGGGAAAGGGGGGATGAGGACAAATATGTGATACCTTAATCAATAAAGAAATTAATAAAAAATTTTAAAAAGAATAATTATAGCAATATAATGTAATAAAATTAATGTCAATGTAGTTTCTCATAAATATCTTATTGTATTGTACTCACCCTCCTCATGATGTGAAATGATAAAATACCTACGTGATGAGGTAAATTGAGGTGAATGATGTAGACACTGTGTTGTAATGTTAGGCTACTATTGACCTGACGATATGCAAGGAGATTCATCTGTTTGAGCGATCCTAGATCACTGTGCCATGACATTGATGCATATCAGAAGCAGATGATGTCGATGGTTGGAAATCTCCAATATTTGAAGTTTTTTTTTTCTGAAACCTTTTGGAGAACATTGCAACCTGAAATTGTTGTCTTTTTATTTTAACTCATGGAAGTGTTGCTGTCCAGGTAATCCTTTGGTGATCATGTGGGTGACTTTAATCTGAGTTCCATCTTAAGGTCATATTCTTTAATTTTGTCCTTTAATGCCTGCAATTAGAAACACTTCAGCAAATGCTAGTAATGTCCACATTGCTGGTTCTGTTTCAGTTTCTTTATCTTCCTTTTCCTCTGTAGATAACTCAACAAATTCTTCTAAATCCTCTTTTGTTAACACTTGATGGCCTTCAATATGTTCTTTAACTTCATAAAATATGTCAGCAATTTTTTTTCCACCAACTTGTCTTGCTGTGTGATTTTTCTGACTTCTCCATCAATCCCTGGAAGCCTTTATTTATTTTTAAATCTTTATTATAGAGGGAGAGAGATATAGGAACACAAGTGATGAGAATCACTGATTGGCTGCCTCCTGCACGCCCCCTACTGGGGATCGAGTCCGCAACCTGGGCATGTGCCCTCAACTGGTGTGGAACCTAGGACTTTTCAGTCTGCAGGCTGACACTCTATCCACTGAGTCAAACCAGCTAGGGCTAGATGTGTCTCTTGTAGGCAGCATATGGTTGGGTTTTGTTTTTTGATCCACTCTGCTACTCTGTGCCTCTTTACTGGTGAATTTAAACTATTTACATTTAGGGTAATTATTGATGTATGAGGATTTCCAATAGCCATTTTATATTTTGTTTTCTGGTAACCTTGTGCTTCTTTCTGTTGTTTTTGTTTGGTGGTAGTCCATACATCTTTTCCTCTGTTTTTATGCTTTATGTCCTATTTTTGGGATATTTGTGTGTGGTTGCCATTAGGTTTATAAAACGTAAAGTTGCATATACAGGCAGTCCTTGGGTTACGTCAGACTTGACGTACGTCGTTTCGTGGTTATGTCACCATCTCCCATTTATTTATATATAAAAAAAAGTTCCGTCATTTTGATGTATGTACATATGTGCTTTATGGTTTTCATTATTTATTTACCACAAGTAAAGGTCAGGGATTGTTATATTTCTTTTAAATTTCTTTTACTGTTTCACTTCATTACTGCTCCATGTGAGTGTGTATGTGCTCCATGTGAGTGAGGTATGTGCTTATGTAGGTGGGTTCAGACTTATGGCAAAAATCACGTTACGTTGCACCATAGGAACGGATCTCTGACGTAACCCAAGGATCTACTGTATACCATGTTTTTGTGTTTTTTTTAACCTTTTGAGTGAATCTGATCTTCATCATCCATTGCCAGTTCATACCATTTCTTCCCCTTGTTTGTTTTAGTTTTCACAAATTATCACTACTTATGTTGCAAGTATTTTGGCGATTCTACTCATAGTGTTGTGACCTTATGTTTTTTGTTTCAGGTAGAATACTTGAGTATTTCCTGCAATGGAGGTTTTCTAGTGACAAAATCCCTCCACTTCTGTATGTCCGTGAATGTCTTTATTTCCCCTTCATATTTAAAGGATAAATTTGCTGGATATATTATGTGTGGCTGGTAATTTTTTTGTTTTCGACGTTTGAACATTTGGTTTCATTCTCTTGTTTGTAGAGTTTCTGCTGAGAAGTCAGATGAAATTCTGATGGGTTTTCCTTTGTAGGTCACTTCTTTCTTTTCCCTGGATGCTTTGAAGATTTTTTCTATGTCATTAATTTTTGACAGCTTCACTACCCAGTGACTTGGAGAGGGTCTCTTTGAATTGAGGTAACTTGGTGTTCTGTTTGCTTCTTGGGTTTGAGGATCTAGTTATTTCCATAGATTTGGGAAATTCTTATCCACTATTTGTTTTAATAGACTCTCCATTCCATACACCCTCTCTTCCTCCTCCACTGTGCCTATGATTCTGATGTTACTTTTTTTTATGGAGTCAGAGAGGTCTTGTAGAACTCTGTCATATTTCTTTATTCTCAGGTCTCTCTCTGCTTCCCTCTGCATCATTTCTTGATTCCTGTCTTAGATATCACTAGTTCTTTTCTCTAACTTGTTGGTTCTGTTTTCTATGCTCAACAGCTCAGTCTTAATTTCTTTAATTGCATGCTTCATTTCCAGGATTTCTGATCGATTCTTTTTTAAAATTTCAATTTCCTTGGAGAAATACTCAACTTTATTCATTGATTTTTTTTTTTTTAGTGCACTGAATTGCCTGTCAATTTTTTTCTCGCAGCTCATTGAGTATTTTCAGAACTGCAATAATGAAATCTCTGTCATTCATATCACATAATTCCATGTGTTTCAGCCTATTTTCTGGGGATTTTTCATTTTCTTTCTGGTCATTGTTGTTGCTGTGGTTGTTCATGGTGTTCGCTGTTCTCCTTTGTTTTCCCATTTATCTCTGAGCAGGTCTTTCCATTCTGTTCTAGTAGATGGCACTGAATGGCACAATTTTTGCCCTCTGTGGCCTCTCAGTTTTTAGCCTCTGCAGATTTCATAGGACTGTACCACTCTGTTGCTTGGAGGTGAGGTTTGTTTTTTCCTTACTGTAATGGCTACCCCTGACCTCCACAGGTCCAGCCCAAGCACCCCTACTGGGGTTCAGTCACAGAGGGAAACCATGTTTCTACTGCAACAGCTCTTGGTTTATAGATAATACACTCCTGGCGCCAACTCCAAGGGCAACATGAAGAAAGTTTTGGGAGTCTAATCAATGGCAGGGCTCTGTGATTTATTTCTTTGTCTGAAACACCACCGCCAGGCCTAGCAGTGGGGAGCAGCTCTGTAGTGTGGGCATCCGCTGACTCACTTTTCGCTCCTGCCACTCACCCGTGTCTCAGACCCTGTTCACAGCATGCCCCACGGTTCAGACACTGCCCTTTCTCACTGTTTGTGTGCACAACCACGCAACTCTGCAACTCCAACAGACAATGTCCTCTCCTGCAGCTGGCAGATCACTGCTTGCCACTAGGCACTCTACTGGATGCCCCCCACCCTGGAGCTCTCTGTTCCTCCTGACTGGCTGAGGGAAGTGCCTGCTACTCATGCTGTGAGTTCCCAGCTGCGCTGCAGACACACTGCACTGTAGCTCTTTCGTGCTTCCCTCCCTTCTTGTCTCCCTACTTATTTCAAGAGACCCACCTTAGTTGTTTCAGTGTGCAGGTCCCTCAGGTATGCATTTGTTTAACAGGGAATTCTTTGTTGAATTATAGGTGGTTACTTCTTGAAATTTCTAGGGGAGAGGAAGAATGCACCCTTATAACACCATTCTTCTGGTGTCACTCTGAGAGATTTATTATATCTTCCCAATGTAATTGACCTTTGCCTGTATCTACAATAATAAAAACGTAATACGCTAATTAGACCAGACAGCCAAATGACCTTCCAGACATCATTCCGGATGTCTTTTTGGACGACCTTCTGGATGAAGCCGCGGCGGCAGGGGCCGAGGCAGAGGTGGCCGCCATGGTGGGAAGGGCCCAAGGCAGAGGCGATTAGGGGCAATCAGGCAGGCAGGCGAGTGGTTAGGGGGTGATCAGGCAGGAAGGTGAGTGGTTAGGGGCAATCAGGCAGGCAGGCAGAGGGATTTGGGGCAATCAGGCAGGCAGAGTGGTTAGGGATGATGAGGCAGGCAGGCAGAGTGGTTAGGGATAATCAGGCAGGCAGGCAGGCGAGCGGTTAGGAGCCAGCAGTCCTGGATTGCGAGAGGGGTGTCTGACTGCCGGTTTAGGCCTGATCCCGCAAGGATTCCTGTGGGATTGGGCCTAAACCAGCAGTCAGACATCCCCTGAGGGGTCCTGGATTGCGAGAGGGTGCAGGCTGGGCTGAGTGACACCCCCCCCCCCAAATTTCATGCACTGGGCCTCTAGTATCAGATATTATTATTATTATCACAATTGGCCTGGATTTGGTTATTTCTAGGTTCTGAATCACATATTAGTTTGCTAGAGCTGTCATAACAAAATACCACAGACTGAGTAGCTTAAGCAACAGAAATTTATTTTCTCACAGTTCTGGAGGCTGGAAAACGAAGATCAAGGTGTTGGCAGGTTTAGTTTCTTCTGAGGACTCTTCTCCTTGGCTTGCAGATGGCTACCTTCTTGGTGTGTTCTCACATGTCTTTCCTCTGTTTTCACACATCCTTGTGTGTCCAACTTTTCTCTTCTTATAAGGATACCAGTCAGATTAGATTATGGCCCACCCTGATAGCCTCATTTTAACTTAATCACCTCTTTAAAGACCGTATTGCTAATACAATCACATTCTGTGGTGCTGGGGGTTACTACTTTGACATATGAATTTTGTGCATACATAATGGAGTCCAAAACATGGAGACAAAGTTAGACCAGTCACCTTGTATCAGTTCACATGATTTCACTGAGACTATCTCCATTGTATGCTATTGTGTAGAAGGGCCCATCTTTCCTATGGCAAGTATAAGAGTGTAACTCAGAATTGTTCCTATTCCTGCTAACTGCACTGTAAGGTATATCTTATTTTGATCCATTATTAGGATGAGAGCAGGCAGAGTGCATCAATGTAAATTACTCTTGTTCCCAGAAAAATTCCATAAGTTTAAAGGTCCATAAGTTTTCCAGAAGAGTGCCCTAGTATGAAGAGTTATTGCTGCCCTGCTAGCTCAGGATTAATGTGTTTTAAGGTAGTCAGGAGACCCTGTTGGATCAAGGTATAAGCCCATTCCCAGCACTGAATCCTAATATTTTCCAGAATTATTCATTGAATATTCCTGATCCAGTTCACTAAAGCTTCATCATCTTTCCAGTCTCATTTCTATTATTTTCCTTTCCTCTAGAAGAATATTGCTTCTAAGTGGTCTATTCTCTCTAACATAACTTTTTTTTCTTAATGCCACTCATTAAAACTGAATTTGGTTTGTCCTTCAATGTTTAAACTGGTACCTATCTCTCCTACAGCTATTTTTCTGTCTCATGGACCAATGTTTAATCCACCAGGCATGTTGTTCCCATTGCGTACTAATTGCCTGAGTGCACTTAGTATACATGTTTTGTACCCCAAAATTTGGGGTTCCTGAAACTAAGGTTATAAGAGTAGTAATCAAATCTAGATGTAATTTACTCTGAGTACTCCATAAAGGTCTCCCATGACATTTCTTGTCTTAAGGTAGAATCATTTCTTGTGAGAATTTGAGCCCACTGTATGATTCCTATTACCTTATTCCTGTCAGAAATGCATTGTTTCTGTTTTATTGACTAGCTTTACAACTACAGAAACAAGGATAATGATTATTTATACACAGCACACTTTGGCACCATAAGCATGTAGCTGCTATATTCTGTCCATAATAGCCAGGAGCCTTTCTAAATATTTGAAGATCAAAGTTTAAAGTTACACAGTGATGAAACTGCCAGGAGTTGTATACTGCATGGTTTGAGTTTTTGGCAGAGAGTAATTCCTGGAAATTTCTTACCAAATAATATCTTTTATGGTAGAAATAACTTGAAATTTAAGAATCAAAAGATATTGGCACATTACTAGACTTCAGTTTAGTCATCAACAGTTGATCCTGTTCATCATAGCCCATTACCAGAATAGCTAAGGTTTTCAAGCTTCCATTTGACCTTGTCAAGGTACAAAAGTGGATGCAGTGTGAGCAAACGTAGCTTCACCCTCTTGATCATCTGGTATAAGTATGCAGAGATAGTATTTTTCTCTACTTCTGAGCCTCCCTTGAGGAACCAGTATTATGTTGGATGTCTCTCATTGCATAAGCCACTTATTCATTTTTACCTTTAACTATGACTTTCATTTTTTATATTTGTTATTAGTTTAACCCAAACATTTCTAACTTTGGAAGGAATGTCAGATTCAGCGACAGTGCTGGTTCAGATTGCTGGCAACAGCAATAAGAATCTAGCAAGTGATTTCCATTCAGTCCATTTCCATTCATATAGAGTAGGGTTACACAGAGAATAAGTGAGTTATCTTGGCCACTAGGCAATACAACTGCAATCATTGTCAATCCGAATTTTGCAATATGTGGTAAAACTATAATCCATTCCAAAAGGCCCTTAGAAATTCTGACCTAGAAGAAGAATATGCACAGAAAACCAAGATGGTGGCATAGGTAAACACCTAAACTGCTGCCTCGCACAACAATTTCAAAACTACAACTAAAAGACAATATGGACATCATCCAGAAACACAGGAAGGCTGGCTGAGTGGAAATTCTACAACTAGAAGGAAAGAGAAAAGCACAATGAGACTCAAAGGAGCTGCAGGAGGCAGAGGTAATGAGACGTGCACGTGGAGAAGACTGGCAACTGAGTGCGCGGCTGGCTTTCTCAAGCGGGAGGGAGACAAAAGCTCCTGACTGCGCTGAACTCCAGTTCTGGGCGAGACTCTGGGGACCCAGACTCATAAGGGGTGAAACTGGACTATCAAGAAAGAGAAAAGCACATTGAGACTCAGAGGAACTGTGGAAGACAGAGGTACTGAAGCGTGCGCGTGGAGAGGGTGGGAAACTGAGTACACGGCTGGCTTTCTCAAGCGGGAGGGAGACAAAAGCTCCCAACTGCACTGAACTCCAGTTCCGGGTGAGACTCTGGGGACCCAGATTCATTCGGGGAGAAACTGGACTGTCTGGCAGCAGGCAGAACTCGAGGGCGGCTTTCTCTCAGAGGTGCTTGCAGCGATTACCATGGGACACTGAGACATAGGGGCCTACTAGGGCAGGGCTGATGGGAAACCAATGCTGTCTGCTCCGTCCTGAGACTCCACCCCATTTAAGCTGAGCACAGAGGCTTCTGCAAGTCTTGTCTCATAAGGGTGTCTCCAGCACAGAAGTTCTCCCAGTGTACACACAGCTGATCTTCACAGCCAATTAGCCCGGAATTCAATTCCTCCCAGTGAAACCAACAACAATCAAGGCTTAACTACAACAAGACTGTGCACACAGACCACAAAGGGGTGCACCAAGAGTGTCCACCTCAGGTAACTGGGGAGGCTGAGCCACTGGGCCCTATAGGACACCTAGCACACAAAGCCACTCTATCAACTCAGGGAAGCAGCCAAAATACGGAGACAAAGAAACAGATCACAAATGAAAGAAATAGAGGAAAGTAAATGACTAGATATAGAGTTCAAAACCACAGTAATAAGGTTTTTCAAGAATTTTCTAGAAACGGCCAATAAATTTAGCGAGACCCTCGAGGATATGAAAAAGGACCAACTAGAAATTAAGCATGCACTGACTGAAATAAAAAATATTATACAGAGATCTAACAGCAGACTAGAGGATCACAAGAATCAAGTCAAAGATTTGAAATATAAAGAAGCAAAGAACACTCAACCGATAAACCAAAAAGCAAAAAGAATCCAAAAAATATGAAGATAGTGTAAGGAGCTTCTGGGACAACCTCAAGCATACCAACATCAGAATTATGGGGGTGCCAGAAGAAGAGAGAGAGCAAGATACTGAAAACCTATTGGAAGAAATAATGACAGAAAGCTTCTCCCACCTGGTGAAAGAAATAGACTTACAAGTCCAGGAAGCGCACAGAACCCCAAACAAAAGGAATCCAAGAGTACCACACCAAGACACATCATAATTAAAATGCCAAGGGCAAAAGACAAAGAGAGAATATTAAAAGCAGCAAGAGAAAAACAGTTAGTTACCTACAAGGGAGCACCCATACGACTGTCAGCAGATTTCTCAACAGAAATTATGCAGGACAGACGGGAGTGGCAAAAATATTCAAAGTGATGAATAGCAAGAACCTACAACCAAGATTACTCTACCCAGCAAAGCTATCATTCAGAATTGAAGAGCAGATAAAAAGTTTCACAGATAAGAAAAAGCTAAAGGAGTTCATCACCACCAAACCAGTATTATATGAAATGCTGAAAGGTATTCTTTAAGAAGAGGAAGAAGAAGAAAAAGGTAAAGATAAAAATTATGAACAACAAATACATATCCATCAACAAGTGAATCTAAATATCAAGTGAATAAAAAAATCTGATGAACAGAATAAACTGGTGAATATAATAGAATCAGGGGCATAGAAAGGGAGTGGACTGACAATTCTCAAGGGGAAAGGGGTGTGGGGGGTGCAGGAAGAGATTGGACAAAAATTGTACACCTATGGATGAGGACAGTGGGGGGGGGGCGGGTAAGGGCAGAGGGTGGGGTGAGAACCGGGTGGACGGGAGCTATGGGGGAAAAAGAGGAACAATTGTAATAATCTGAACAATAAAAATTTATTAAATTAAAAAAAAAGAAATTCTGACCTAAACAATTAAAGGTATACTAGTAATTATAGTGTTTTTTGTTTGTTCATTTGTTTTTGCTTAGGAGTCATCCCTTGTTCTGGCAGGCATGGGTTTATTCCAGGTCCTGAATTCACTGCACCAAGTAGGAAAAAAAATTTCAGATGATTTAGGACAGCACTGTATAGTTGTACAGTTTCCTCTCTACCCTCATCTTTGTAGATCTCCTATAAAAGTAGAGGGCTCTTACCAGTAGGGAACAGTCTTTGTTCGCCCTCATGTTGAATGTAAGCACACATTCATAAAGGTATGAAAGCAATTATGCCCTTGTCTCTTGCTAATTTTTTTTACAGGGGCCATTTCTTTTTCTTTTTTTTTAAATTTCTTTATTGATTAAGGTATTACATATCTGTCCTTATTCCCCCATTACCCCCCACCTCCCCTTTAAGCCCCCACCCCCCTGTTGTCTGTGTCCATTGATTAGGCTTATATGCATGCATATAAATCCTTTGGTTGATCTCTCTCCCTTACCCCCACACTCCCCTACATTCCCAGAGGTTTGATGTTCTGATTGATGTTTCTCTGACTCTGGACCTATTTTTGTTCATCAGTTTATGTTCTTCATTATATTCCACAAATGAGTGAGATCATATAATATTTATCTTTCTCTGCCTGGCTTATTTCACTTAGCATAATGCTCTCCATATCCATCCATGTTGTTGCAAATGGTAAGAACTCCTTTTTTACCACAGCATAGTATTCCATTTTGTAGATGTACCACAGTTTTTTAATCCACTCATTTGGTGATGGGCACTTAGGCTGTTTCCAAATCTGAGCTATGGTGAATTGTGCTGCTATGAACATAAGGGTGCATATATCCTTTCTGATTGGTGTTTCTAGTTTCTTAGGATATATTCCTAGAAGTGGGATCACTGGGTCAAATGGAAGTTCCATTTTTAGTTTTTTGAGGAAACTCCATACTGTTCTCTACAGTGGCTGCACCAGTCTGCATTCCCACCAGCAGTGCACGAGGGTTCCTTTTTCTTTGCATCCTCGCCAACAAATGTCATTTGTTGATTTGTTGATAATAGCCATTCTGACAGGTGTGAGATGGTACTGCATTGTTGTTTTGATTTCCATATCTCTGATGATTAGTTACTTTGAGCAGGTTTTCATATGTCTCTTGGCCTTCCTTCTGTCTTCTTTCGAAAAGTGTCTATTTAGTTCAGTTGTCCATTTTTTGATTCAGTTGTTTATCTTCTTTTTGTAAAGCTGCATGAGTTCCCTGTAAATGTTGGAGATTAAACCCTTATTGTTGATATCATTTGCAAATATGTTTTCCCATGCAGTGGGCTTTCTTGTTGTTTTATTGATGGTCTCCTTTGCTGTGCAAAAGCTTTTTATTTTTATGTAATCACATTTGTTTATTTTCTCTTTAGTTTCTATTGCCCTAGGAGCAGTATCATTGAAGAAATTGTTTTGGCATATGTCAGAGATTTTTCTGGCTGTGGATTCCTCTAGAATTTTTATGGGTTCTCGTCGTATGTTTAAGTTCTTTATCCATTTTGAGTTTATTTTTGTGTATGGTGTAAGTTGTTGGTCTAGTTTCATTTTTTTGCATATATCTGTCCAATTTTCCAAACACCATTTATTGAAGAGACTGTCTTGACTCCATTGTATGTTCATGCATTCTTTGTCAAATATTAATTGAGCATAGTGATTTGGGTCGACTTCTGGGTACTCTATTCTATTCCATTGATCTATATGTCTGTTCTTGTGCCAGTACCAGGCAGTTTTGAGAACAGTGGCTTTGTAATACAGCTTGAAATCTGGTATTCAGATCCCACGTACTTTGTTCTTCTTTCTCAGGATTGATGTGGCTATTTGGGGTCTTTTTTTATTCCAGATGAATTTTTGGAGAGTTCTTTCTAGGTCTGTGAAATATGCTGTTTGTATTTTAATGGGGAGTGCATTGAATCTATAGATTGATTTGGGTAGTATAGACATTTTAATGATGTTGATTCTTCCAATCCATGAACATGGTATGTCCTTCCATCTGTTTATGTCTTCCTCTATCTCTTTTTTCAGTGTCCTGTAGTTTTCCGAGTATATTTTACCTCCTTAGTTAAGTTTATTCCTAGGTATCATATTTTTTTTTTGGTGCAATGATAAATGGGATTGCTTTTTTAGTCTCTCTTTCTTTAAGTTCATTATTGGTGTATAGGAATGCCATAGATTTCTTGGCGTTAATTTTGTATCCTGCTACATTGCCGAATTCATTTATTAAGTCTATTAGTTTCTTGACGGAGTCTTTCGGGTTTTTTTTAATACAATATCATGTCATCTGCAAATAAGGACAGCTTTACCTTTTCTTTTTCAATTTGAATACCTTTTATTTCTTCTTCTTGTCTAATTGCAATGGCTAATACTTCCAGTACTATGTTGAACAGGAGTGATGAGAGTGGGCATCCCTGTCTTGTTCCTGTTCTTAGGGAAAATGGTTTTAGTTTTTGCCCATTGAGTATGATGTTGGCTGTGGGTTTATCATAGATAGCTTTTATTATGTTGAGGTATGATCCTTCTATTCCCACATTGTTGAGAGTTTTTATCAAGAAAGGGTGTTGGATTTTGTCAAATGCTTTTTCTGCATCAATTGATATGACTGTGATTTTTATCTCTCAATTTGTTTGTGATGTATCATGTTTATTGATTTGCGGATATTGTAACATCCTTGCATTCCTGGGATGAATCCTACTTGGTCATGGTGTATGATCTTTCTGATATTCTGCTGGATCCGATTTGCTAGAATTCTGTTGAGGATTTTGGCATCTATGTTCATGAGAGAGATTGGCCTGTAATTCTCTTTCATTGTGTTGTATTTATCTGGTTTTGGTATTACGGTGATGCTGGCTTCATAGGATGAGCTGGAAAGTGTTCCTTCCTCTTGAATTTTTTGGAATAGTCTGAGGAGGATAGGTTTTAGTTCTTCCTTGAATGTTTGGTAAAACTGTCCTGTGAAGCCGTCTGGCCCCGGGCTTTTGTTTCCTGGATGCTTTTTGATGACTGCTTCAATTTCTTCCATAGTTATTGGCTTATTGAGATGTTTAGATTCTTTCTGATTGAGTTTTGGAAGGTTGTATTTTTCTAGGAATATGTCCGTTTACTCCAGGTTGTCCAGTTTGTTGGAATAGAGTTGTTCATAGTATTTTTTTCATTCCTTTGTATTTCTGTGGCGTCTGTTGTTATTTCATCACTTTCATTTCTGATTTTGTTTATTTTGTTCCTATCACTTTGCTTCTTGGTGAGCCTGGAGAGTGATTCATCAATCTTGTTAATCCTTTCAAAGAACCAGCTCTTGGGTTTGTTGATCTATTGTATTGTTGTTGTTTTTTTGTTTTTATTTTTTTTGGTCTCAATGTTGTTTTTCTGCACTCTGATCTTTATTATTTCCTTCCTTCTGCTTACAGTGGGCTTTTCTTTTTTTTTTTTTTTTGTTTTTTTTTTTTTTTCAAATTTTTATTAAGGTATTATATGTGTACATATCTTACCATTGCCCCCCACCCCCACCCCACTCCCATACATGCCCTCACCCCCCAATGTTTTGCATCCGTTGGTTACTCTTATATACATGCATATAAGTCCTTCAGTTGATCTCTTATTTCCCCCAACTCTCCCTAACCTTACCACTGTAATTTGACAGTCTGTTTGATGCTTTACTGCCTCTGTAACTATCTTTTTGTTCATCAGTTTATAATGTTTTTCATTATCCCCAAATGAGTGGGATCATGTGGTATTTTTCTTTCATTGACTGGCTTATTTCACTTAGCATAATGTTCTCTAATTCCATCCAAGTGCCTACAAATGGTAGTAATTCCTTCTTTTTTACGGCAGCATAGTATTCCATTGTGTAGATGTACCATAGTTTTCTGATCCAGTCATCTGCTGATGGGCACCTAGGCTGTTTCCAAATCTTAGCTATTGTAAATTGTGCTGCTATGAACATAGGGGTGCATATATCCTTTCTGATTGGTGTTTCTGGTTTCTTAGGATATATTCCTAGGAGTGGGATTACTGGGTCAAATGGGAGTTCCATTTTCAGTTTTTTGAGGAAACTCCATACTGTTCTCCACAGTGGCTGCACCAGTCTGCATTCCCACCAGCAGTGCACGAGGGTTCCTTTTTCTCCGCATCCTCGCCAACACTTGTCGTTTGTTGATTTGTTGATGATAGCCATTCTGACAGGTGTGAGATGGTATCGCATTGTTGTTTTGATTTGCATCTCTCGGATAATTAGTGACTTTGAGCATGTTTTCATGTGTCTCTTGGCCTTCCTTCTGTCTTCTTTCGAAAAGCTTCTATTTAGGTCCGTTGCCCATTTTTTTATTGGATCATTTATCTTCCTTTTATTAAGTTGTATAAGCTGCCTGTAGATGTTGGAAATTAAACCTTTATCAGTGATACCATTTGCAAATATGTTCTCCCATACAGTGGGGTTTCTTGTTGTTTTGTTGATGGTTTCTTTTGCTGTGCAAAAGCTTTTTATTTTGATGTAGTCCCATTTGTTTATTTTCTGTTTGGCTTCCATTGCCCTAGGGGCAGTATCACTGAAAAAGTTCTTTTGGCAAATGTCTGAGATTTTGCTGCCTGTGGATTCCTCTAGTATTTTTATGGTTTCCCGTCTTATGTTTAAGTCCTGTACCCATTTTGAGTTTATTTTTGTGTATGGTGTAAGTTGGTGATCTAGTTTCATTTTTTTGCATGTATCTGTCCAATTTTCCCAACACCATTTATTAAAGAGACTGTCTTGACTCCATTGTATGCTCATGCCTCCTTTGTCAAATATTAAGTGCGCATATTGGTTTGGGTCGATATCTGGATTCTCTATTCTGTTCCATTGATCTATATGTCTGTTCTTGTGCCAGTACCAGGCTGTTTTGATGACAGTGGCTCTGTAATACAGCTTGAAATCTGGTATTGAGATCCCTCCTACTTTATTCTTCTTTCTCAGGATTGCTGTGGCTATTCGGGGTCTTTTTTTATTCCAGATGAATTTTTGGAGAGTTCTTTCTAGGTCTGTGAAATACGCCGTTGGTATTTTAATGGGGAGTGCATTGAATCTATAGATTGCTTTGGGTAGTATGGACATTTTAATGATGTTGATTCTACCAATCCATGAACATGGTATGTTCTTCCATCTGTTTACATCTTCCTCTATCTCTTTTTTCAGTGTCCTGTAGTTTTCCGCATATAGGTCTTTTACCTCCTTGGTTAGGTTTATTCCTAAGTATCTTAATTTTTTTGGTGCGATGGAAAATGGGATTGCTTTTTTAGTCTCTCTTTCTGTAAGTTCATTGTTGGTGTATAGAAATGCCATAGATTTCTTGGTGTTAATTTTGTATCCTGCTACATTGCCGAATTCATTTATTAAGTCTGTTAGTTTTTTGATGGAGTCTTTCGGGTTTTTTATGTACAATATCATGTCATCTGCAAATAAGGACAGCTTTACTTCTTCTTTTCCAATTTGGATGCCTTTTATTTCTTCTTCTTGTCTAATTGCAGTGGCTAATACTTCCAGTACTATGTCAAACAGGAGTGGTGAGAGTGGGCATCCCTGTCTTGTTCCTGTTCTTAGGGGAAATGGTTTTAGTTTTTGCCCATTGAGTATGATGTTAGCTGTGGGTTTATCATATATAGCTTTTATGATGTTGAGGTATGATCCTTCTATTCCCACCTTGTTGAGAGTTTTTATCAAGAAAGGGTGTTGGATTTTGTCAAATGCTTTTTCTGCATCAATTGATATGACTATGTGATTTTTATCTCTCAATTTGTTTATGTGATGTATCACATTTATTGATTTGCGGATATTGAACCATCCTTGCATTCCTGGGATAAACCCTACTTGGTCATGGTGTATGATCTTTCTGATGTACTGCTGGATCCTATTTGCTAGAATTTTGTTGAGGATTTTGGCATCTACATTCATGAGGGATATTGGCCTGTAATTCTCTTTCATTGTGTTGTCTTTATCTGATTTTGGTATTAGGGTGATGCTGGCTTCATAGAAGGAGCTTGGAAGTGTTCCTTCCTCTTGAATTTTTTGGAATAGTCTGAGGAGGATAGGTTTTAGTTCTTCCTTGAATGTTTGGTAGAACTCTCCTGTGAAGCCATCTGGCCCCGGGCTTTTGTTTGCCGGAAGCTCTTTGATGACTGCTTCAATTTCTTCCATAGTTACTGGCATGTTGAGCTGTTTAGATTCTTCCTGATTGAGTTTTGGAAGGTTATATTTTTCTAGGAATATGTCCATTTCCTCCAGGTTGTCCAGTTTGTTGGAATAGAGTTGTTCGTAGTATTTTTTAACAATCCTTTGTATTTCGGCGGGATCTGTTGTTATTTCACCTCTTTCATTTCTGATCTTGTTTATTTGGGTCCTCTCCCTTTGCTTCTTGGTGAGCCTGGCTAGAGGTTCATCAATCTTGTTTATCCTTTCAAAGAACCAGCTCTTGGTTTTGTTGATCTTTTGTATTGTTTCTTTGGTCTCTATGTCGTTTATCTGTGCTCTGATCTTTATTATTTCCTTCCTTCTGCTTACACTGGGCTTTTCTTGTTGCTCTTTTTCTAACTCTTTGAGTTGTTGGGTTAGGTAATTTATTAGCCCTGTTTCTTGTTTTTTGCAGTAGGCTTGTAGAGCTATGAACTTCCCTCTCAAGACTGCTTTCGCTGTGTCCCATAGATTTTGGATTGTAGTGTTTTCATTGTCATTTGTTGTCATGATGTTTTTTATTTCTTCTTTGATCTCTCTGGTAACCCAGTCATGGTTTAATAGCATGCTGTTTAGTCTCCATGTGTTTGATTTCTTTGGGTTGTTTTTATTGTAGTTGATTTCCAGTTTTATGCCACTGTGGTCTGAGAAGATGCTTGATATGATTTCTATCTTCTTGAATTTGAAGAGACTTTGCCTATGTCCCAACATATGGTCTATCTTTGAAAATGACCCATGTGCGCTTGAGAAGAATGTATATTCTGTGGCTTTGGGGTGAAATGTTCTGAAGATGTCAATTAATTCCATCTGGTCTAGTGAGTCATTTAGGATTGATGTTTCTTTGCTGATGTTTTGTTTAGAGGATTTGTCCAATGGTGATAGTGGGGTATTAAAGTCTCCTACTATGATTGTATTGCTGTCAATCTCTCCCTTGATATCCTCCAGGAGTTTTTTTATGTATTTGGGTGCTCCTGTATTGGGTGCATATATGTTTACCAGAGTTATTTCTTCTTGTTGGATTGCTCCCTTTAGTATTATGAAATGGCCTTCCTTATCTCTTGTTATGTCCTTCAGTTTGAGATCTAATTTGTCAGAAATAAGTATTGCTACCCCAGCTTTTTTTTCAGTTCCATTTGCCTGGAAAACCTTTTTCCATCCCTTCACCCTCAGTCTGTGTGCGTCTTTTTTTCTGAGGTGGGTTTCTTGTAGACAGCAGATATATGGGTCGTGTTTTCTTATCCAATCTGTTACCCTATGTCTTTTGATTGGGGCATTTAATCCATTTACATTTAAAGTTATTATTGATAGGTACTTATTTGTCGCCATTCCTATTCTTTACCCCTGTGTTACTTCTTTGCTTCCTGTTTCTTTCTTTCTTTCTTTCTTTCTTTTTTTTTTTTTTTTTTTTTTTACAGTAGACCCTTTAGCATTTCTTGCATTGCTGGTTTGGTGGTAATAAATTCCCTTAGTCCTTTTTTGTCTGTGAAGCTCCTGATTTCACCTTCAATTTTGATTGACAGCCTTGCTGGGTACAGTATTCTTGGATTCAGCCCCTTCCTTTGCATGACTTTGTATATTTCATTCCATTCCCTTCTGGCCTGATGAGTTTCTGTTGAGAAATCAGTTGCTAGTCTGATGGGGGTTCCTTTGTATGTAACTTTCTGTCTCTCTCTTGCTGCTTTTAAGATTCTTACTTTGTCGTTGGTGTTTGCCAATTTAATTATAATGTGCCTTGGCGTCGGTCTTTTGGGGTTCATTTTGCTTGGGACTCTGTGAGCTTCTTGGATTTGTGTGGGTTTTTTCTTCCCTATATCTGGGAAATTTTCTGTCATTATTTCTTCAAAGAGGTTTTCTATTCCTTGCTCAGCTTCCTTTCCTTCTGGAACCCCTATTATGCGGATGTTGTTTTGTTTCGTGTTGTCCTAAAGTTCCCTTAGGCTCTCCTCCTGCCTTTTAATTTTTTTTTCTAGAAGTTGCTTTTCTTGGGTATTTTTTTCCATCTTGTCTTCTAGCTCACTGATGCGGTCCTCTGCTTCTTCTAGTCTACTCTTGATGCTTTCTATTGAGTTCTTTACAGCAGCGATGTCATTTTTCATTTCTTCTTGGTTCTTCTTCATTTCCTCTTGGTTCTTGCTCATATTGTCGAATTTGTCTTCCATTCTTTTCAGCCACCTTATGACCATTTCTCTGAATTCTTTTTCTGGAAGGTTGCTTGCCTCCATTTCGTTTACTTCCTTTTCTGGTGATGCCTGCTTTTCTTTCATATGCGGGCTGCTTCTTTGTCTCCCCATGGTCTCTCTTCTCTGGGTGTCTGGTTATGTAGTTCTCTCTCTCCTGGGTTGATTTAAAGGCACAAAATACAGCACTACCAGGTACAACTCACAAGGCACTGAACAGGAATGTATTCACGATATTAATAACCTCCAATAAAGGTGACCACCAGAGAAAGGCAAATTAGGTGATAGGAGAGAAAGAAGAAGAGGAAAAAAGAAAGAAAGAAAGAAAAAAAGAAAAAAGGAGTGTGAAAATGAAATTGGGAAAAGGGAAAGTAAAGAGAAAAAAAAAAGTAAGAGACAAGAAATTGACTAAGAGAGAAAGGGGAACAGACTATATATATATTGGGGATAAAACTCCAATAGAACAATCACTAATCCCAGCAAATGCCAGCAACAAGTGCCTGGGGATTAGTACAAACTACAACACCAACTAATATGGAGTGAGGCAAGGTTAAGCTGAAGCACAAAACAAACAAAAGAATAAACAAAAGAAGAATAAGCAAAACAATCTCACAAAAAAGCATAAAAATTGGATATAATCTACATTCAAGCAAACAACAACAAAAGGACAGAGATAAGGACAAGTTTATGGATAACTCAGACAGCGAAGGGAGAGGTGTATGTGGACTTGGAGCAGGGGATTGGAGATTAGATATGTAAGTAGGGTGAAATTTTAACAAGGGGTAAACAGAAAGAATAGGGAAAATCTAAAGCAGTAAAAGGGTAAGACAAACAGGACACTGAAAAGGGGGAGGTTAGGAAGAGAGTGATGGCCTAAAGGTAGAGTTGAGATAGAGTAAAACGATGCTAAAGGAAAGATAAAAAATAGAATGTAGAACCCTAATCCCAAAATAAAATGAAGAGAAAATAAAATGACACTTTAAAAAAAAAAAAAAAAGATAAAATAGCAGTAGTAATAATACGGATTGAAAATAAAAATGTAATCATTAAAAAGGTAAAATCAAGTGATGAAAAAAGAAAAAAAAGTTTCTTGATTAAAAGATGCAAAAAATGAAAATTAAAAAAAAATAAAAAAATAAAAAAAATAAAAGGTAAAAATAAAATGTGGAGTAGTGAAGGTCATTCACTTCCTCTGTTTTTCTGTTTGGCACGCCTGTTTCTCAGTCCAGACAGTATTGCAGTTCCCTGCGATCCACTGCTCTTCGGTGTTGTAAGCCAGTCCTGATTTTAAGCAGGCGGTGTGTCTTAATTTCTCGTATTCCTTTATTTTTGATTACACAAGAGTCAATTTGTGATTCAGCCCCTGGGTGGCAGTGTTTCTGGATTGACTTCCGGGTCTATCTATGGCCTCTCTAGGGAGTGTTAGAGCCTTCTTTCCCTGTGGCACTCGGGCCTGTGGGAGTGGTCTGCCTCAGAGCTGACTCTCTGATGGTCACTCCCCGCTCCGTTCCCCAGGTTCCAGAAAAACAACCTTCCCCTGCAGTCTCCCAGGGTGTCCCCAACTGGGTGATCCTATGTATTGGGCTTAGTAATCAGAAGCAAGGATTTGAAGAGGAAAAAAGCCCAAGTGTGCGAACTCCGGGACTGCGAGTGAGCCCAGGCACCCAGGGAGCGCACGGGCTGCGCGTAAGTCTGGACTGCCTGAAATTCTTAGGGTGTCCCTGCACTTCAGATCAAAATGGGTTGCTTTTTAGAGTGCCCTTCTCTTAGCAGCTCTGAGGACCCCTTTCCACAGTCACAGATCACGCCAGCCCCTACAGCCACGGATTTTTCTAGGCACAGACTTCCCTGGTCCTCCAGCTCCCGCAAAACGCGCGTTCCTCTCTCCCGCCGGGACCAGAGACCTCACCTTATCCCAGGCGAAATCTGACCTTTCCGTGGTGGAGTGTAGAGCTTCTCTGAACCCGTGTGCTTGCGCCAGTTGGGGAGCGTTGTTCTGGGGCTCGCAGCTGTTCCTGGGGTGCTGCAGTTGTGGATTCTCAGGCTTCAGATAAGCTCCACTTTCCGGATCAAGATGGCGCAGACTCCGCGTCCAAGCCCGCAGCTCCGGGAGGGGACCCAGCCGCAGTGGGTGCTGCCAGGTCAGGGGAACCCCGTTCAGCAGTCCCCCACCTCCTTCTGGAATTCAGCTGTCTCCCAACCAGCCAACAAACACTCCTTGTGCGACCCTCAGCTGTTCTTTCTTTCTGCTCCGGGACAAGGCTCGGAACACGTCTGTCTATTCCGCCGCCATTATTCTCCATCTGGGCTTTTCTTTTTGCTCTCTTTCTAACTATTTGAGTTGTAGGGTTAGGTATTTTATTACCATTCTTTCTTGTTTTTTGCTGTAGGCTTGTAGAGCTATGAACGTCCCTCTCAAGACAGCTTTTGCTGTGTCCCATAGATTTTGGATTGTTGTGTTTTTCATTGTCATTTGTTGCCATGATGTTTTTTTTTATTTCTTCTTTGATCTCTCTGGTAACCCAGTCATTGTTTAATAGCATGCTATTTAGTCTCCATGTGTTTGATTTTTTGGATTGTTTTATTGTAGTTGATTTCCAATTTTATGCCACTGTGATCTGAGAAGATGCTTGATATGATTTCTATCTTCTTGAATTTGAAGAGACTTTGCCTATGACCCAACATATGGTCTGTCTTTGAAAATGACCCATGTGCACCTGAGAAGAATGTATATTCTGTGGCTTTGGGGTGAAAAGTTCTGAAGATGTCAATTAATTCCATCTGGTCTAGTGAGTCATTTAGGATTGATATTTCTTTGCTGATTTTTGTTTAGATCATTTGTCCAGTAGTGATAATGGGGTAATTAAGTTTCCTACTATGATTGTATTGCTGTCACTCTTTCCTTTGATATCCTCCAGGAGTTTTTTTTATATATTTGGGTGCTCCTGTATTGGGTGCATATATGTTCACTAGAGTTATTTCTTCTTGTTGGATTGCTCCCTTTAGTATTATGAAGTGGACTTCCTTATCTCTTGTTATGTCCTTCACTTTGAGATCTAATTTGTCAGATATAAGTATTGCTACCCCAGCTTTTTTTCATTTCCATTTGCCTGAAATACCTTTTTTCATCTCTTCACCATCAGTCAGTGTGAGTCCTTTTTTCTGAGGTGGGTCTCTTGTAGACAGTAGATATATGGGTCATGTTTTCTTATCCACTCAGCTATCCTTTGTCTTTTGATTGGGGCATTTATTCCATTTACATTTAAAGTTATTATTGATAGGTACTTATTTGTTGCCATTTTTATTCTTTACACCTGTTTTCCTTCTTCGCTTCCTATTTCTTTTTTTTACAGCAGACCCTTTAGCATTTATTGCATTGCTGGTTTGATAGTAATAAATTCCCTTAGTCCTTTTTTGCCTGTGAATCTCCTGATTTCACTTTCAGTTTTGATTGAAAGCCTTGCTGGGTACAGTATTCTTGGATTCAGACCCTTCCTTTGCATGACTTTGTATATTTCATTCCATTTCCTTCTGGCTTGATGAGTTTCTGTTGAGAAATCAGTTGCTAGTCTGATGGGGGTTCCTTTGTATGTAACCTTCTGTCTCTCTCTGGCCGCTTTTAAAATTGACTGGATCAGAAAACTATGGTACATCTACACAATGGAATACTATGCTGCCATAAAAAGAAGGAATTACTACCATTTGTAGGCACCTGGATGGAATTAGAGAACATTATGCTAAGTGAAATAAGCCAGCCAATGAAAGAAAAATACCACATGATCTTACTCATTTGGGGATAATGAAAAACATTATAAACGGATGAACAAAAAAATAGATACAGAGGCAGTAAAGCATCAAACAGACTGTGAAATTACAGCGGTAAGGTTAGGGAGAGGTGGGGGTAATAAGAGATCAACTGAAGGACTTATATGCATGTATATAAGAGTAACCAACAGATGCAAAACATTGGGGGGTGAGGGCATGTATGGGAGTGGAGTTGGGGCGGGCAATGGTAAGATATGTACACATATAATACCTTAATAAAAAAAGAAGAAAAAAAATAAAATTCTTACTTTGTCATTGGTGTTTGCCAATTTAATTATAATGTACCTTGGCGTTGGTCTTTTGGGCTTCATTTTGCTTGGGACTCTGTGAGATTCTTGGATTTGTGTGGGTTTTCTCTTACCTATATCAGGGAAGTTTTCTGTCATTATTTCTTCAAACAGGTTTTCTAGTCCTTGCTGAGTTTACTCTCCTTCTGGAATTCCTATTACGCGGATGTTTTTTTTGTTTCATGTTGTCCTAAAATTCCCTTATGCTCTCCTTCTGCTTTTTATTTTTTTTTCTAGATGCATCCCTACTTGTGTATTTTTTCCTACCTTGTCTTATAGCTCACTGATGCAGTCTTCTGCTTCTTCTAGTCTACTCTTGATGCTTTCTATTGAGTTCTTTGTAGCAGCGATGTCATTTTTTATTTCTTCTTGGTCCTTACTCATATTGTCAAATTTATCTTCCATTCTTTTCAGCCACCTTATTACCATTTCTCTGAATTCTTTCTCTGACTGGTTGCTTGCCTCCATTTGGTTTACTTACTTTTCTGGTGATGCCTGCTTTTCTTTCATATGCGGGCTGTTTCTTTGTCTCCCCACGGTCTCTCTTCTCTGGGTGTCTGATTATGTAGTTCTCTCTCTTCTGTGTTGATTTAAAGGCACAAAATACAACACAACCGGGTACAACACACAAAGCACTGTACAGAAATATATTCACTATATTAATAACCCCAAATAAAGGTGACCACCAGAGAAAGGCAAATTAGGGGATAGGAGAAAAAGAGCAAGAGAAAAAAAAAAAACAGAAAGGAGACCAAAATGAAATTGGGAAAAGGAAAAAAAATAGAGAAAAGAAAGAAAATAAGAACAAAAAGGGGAACAAACTATATATATGGGGAGAAAACTCCAATAGAACAGTCACTAATCCCAGCAAATGCCAGCAACAAGTACCTGGAGATGAATACAAACTACAAACAACTACTAGTATTAAGCAAGTTGAGGGAAAACAGAAGCAAAATTACAAACAAAAACAAAGCAAACAAAAAAACAAAACAAAAAAAGAATAAGCAAACCAATCTCACAAACCAGCATAAAAAATCGATATAATCAACATTCAAGCCAACAACAACAAAAGGACAGAAAGAAAAATAATTTTTTGGATAGTGAAGACAGAGAAGAGAGAGGTGTGTATGAACTCGGACAAGGGGATTGGAAATTAGATATATAAGTAGGGTGAAATTTTGACAGGTGTAAAAAGAAAGAATAGGGAAAAGTAAAGCAGGAGATGGGTAAGAGAAACAGGACAACAAAAGGGGAAAAGTTAGGAAGAGAGTGATGGCATTAAGGTAGAGTTGAGATAGAGTAGAATGATGCTAAAAGAAAGATGAAAATAGAATGTAGAACACTAATCTGAAAGTCAAATAAAGAGAAAATAAAATGATAATTTTTTTAAAAAGGTAAAATAGTAGTAGTAATAATACCAATTGAAAATAAAAATGTAATAATTAAAAAGGTAAAATCAAGTGAGGAAAAAAGAAAAAAATAGTTTATTAAGTAAAAGATGAAAAAAATAAAAAATAAAAATAAATAAATAATAAAAAATAAAAATAAAATGTGCAGTAGTGAAGGTCGTTCACTTCCTCCATTGTTCTGTTTGGCACGTCTGTTTCCCAGTAAGGACAGTATTGCAGTTCCCTGCGTTCTACTGCTCCTCAGTGTTGTAAGCCAGTTCTGATTTTCAAGCAGGCAGTGTGTCTTACTTTCTTGTATTTGTTTATTTGTGATTATACAAGAGTAAATTTGTGATTCAGCCCCTGGGTGGCAGTGTTTCTGGATTGACCTCCATGTCTATAGGTCCTCTCTAGCCTGTGCTTAGATCCTGCTTTCCCTGTGGCACTCAATACCGGTTTGTGGGAATGGGCTACCCCAGAGCTGGTTCTCAGATGGTCACTCCCCACTCTGATCCCCAGGTTCCAGCAAAACAACTTTCCCCTGCAGTCTCCTAGGGTGTCCCCAACCGGGTGATCCTGTGTATTGGGCTAAGTAATCAAAAGCAAGGATTCAAAGAGGAAAAAGTGAAAGTGTGCGAACTCTGTGGCTGCGCGCAAGCCTGCACAATCCCCTTTTCCCCCTTGTGTCCAAGCAGCCAGCACACTTCCAAAATTTTTAGGCTTTCCTTCTGCGTCAGATGAAAATGGGTTGCTTTTTAGAGATCCCCTCTGTTAGCAGCTCTGAGGACCCCCTTCCACTTTCATGGATCACACCAGCCCAACAGCTATGGATTTTCCTAGGTGCAGACTTCCCCTGGTCCTCCATCTCCCGCAGTACGCGCATTTCTCTGTCCTGCCGGGACCAGAGACCTCACCTTATCCCAGGTGAAATCTGACCTTTCCGTGGTGGAGTGTAGAGCTCCTCTGAATTTGCGTGTTTGTGCCAAATGGGGACCGGTGCTCTGGGGTTTGCAGCTGTTCGGTGGGTGCTGCAGTTGTAGATTTTCAGGCTTCTAATAACATCCACTTTCCTCTTCAAGATGGCGCTGTCTCCGCGTCCGAGCCGGTTGCTCCAGGAGGGAACCCAGCAGCAGTGGGGGATTCCTGGTCAAGGGAGCCCTGTCCAACAGTACCCCACCTTCTACTGGAGTATAGCTGTCCCTTAACTCTCCAACAGACACTCCCCATGCAACCATCAACTGTTCTTTCTATCTGTTCTGGGACAAGGCTCAGGACATGTCTGTCTATTCCGCTGCCATTTTTTTCTCCCTCTTGCTAATTTTTTAAAATAAATCTTTATGGTTCATATTTTTACAATTGTTCTTCTTTCTTCCCCCCATAGCTCCCCTCCACCCGGTTCCCACCCTGCCCTCAGCCCTTACTCTCCCCCCACTGTCCTCATCTATAGGTGTACGATTTTTGTCCAGTCTCTTCCAGCACCCCCACACCTCTTCCCCCCCAAGAATTGTCAGTCCACTCCCTTTCTATGCCACTGATTCTATTATATTAACCAGTTGATTTTGTTCATCAGATTTTTTATTCACTAGATTTTTAGATTCACTTGTTGATAGATATGTATTTGTTGTTCATAATTTTTATCTTTACCTTTTTCTTCTTCTTCCTCTTCTTAAAGAATACCTTTCAGCATTAAATATAATACTGGTTTGGGGGTGATGAATTCCTTTAGCTTTTTCTTATCTGTGAAGCTCTTTATATGACCTTCAATTCTGAATGATAGCTTTGCTGGGTAGAGTAATCTTGGTTGTAGGTTCTTGCTATTCATCACTTTGAATATTTCTTGCTGTTCCCATCTAGCCTGCATAGTGTCTGTTGAGAAATCAGCTGCCAGTCGTATGGGTGCTCCCTTGTAGGTAACTAACAGTTTTTCTCTTGCTGCTTTTAATATTCTTTGTCTTTTGCCTTTGCCATTTTAATTATGATGTGTCTTGGTGTGGTCCTCTTTGGATCCCTCTTGTTTGGGGTTCTCTGCGCTTCCTGGACTTGTAAGTCTATTTCTTTCACCAGGTGGGGGAAGTTTTCTGTCATTATTTCTTCAAATAGGTTTTCAGTATCTTGCTCTCTCTCTTATTCTGGCACCCCCATAATTCTGATATTGGTACGCTTGAAGTTGTTCCAAAGGCTCCTTACACTATTTTCATATTTTTGGATTCTTTTTTCTTTTTGCTTTTCTGGTTGAGTGTTTTTTCTTCTTTGTATTTAAAATTTTTGACTTGTTTCTTGCGATCCTCTAGTCTGCTGTTGGATCTCTGTATATTATTATTTTTTTATTTCAGTCAGTGTATGCTTAATTTCTAGTTGGTCCTTTTTCATATCTTCCAGGGTCTCGCTAAATTTATCTGCCTTTTCTAGAAAATTCTTGAAAAACCTTATAACCGTGGTTTCAAACTCTATATCCAGTCGTTTGCTTTCCTCTATTTCTTTCATTTGTGATCTGTTTTTTTGTCTCCGTATTTTTGCTGCTTCCCTGGGTTGATAGAGTGGCTTTGTGTGCTAGGTGTCCTATAGGGCCCAGTGGCTCAGCCTTCCCAGTTACCTGAGGTGGACACTCTTGGTTCATCCCTTTGTGGGCTGTGTGCACAGTCTTGTTGTAGTTAACCCTTGATTGTTATTGGTGTCACTGGGAGAAATTGACCTCCAGACCAAATTGGCTGTGAAGATCAGCTGTGTCTATGCTGGGAGTACTTCTGTGCTGGAGTCACCCTTATGAGACAGAACTTTCTTCAGTGGGGCTTTGGTGCTCACTGAGTTTGCCCCCTGAGTGTGTCACTTATGGATCTGAGGAGTTGTAATCTGGATGGCCCTACTCTGACCCCTGGGTACACTGGCTCTTGGATCTCCAAGAAGGTGGAAATTTAGCCTCTGCCTGAGGCCACCCAGCAGGAGGTATGGAGAGATCTGCAGATTCCTCTTCTTTGTTTGGGTTTTGGAGGTGCCCAGATGAGGCCCAGTTTTGAAGCAATGCAAGCTGCTGCGGGGCCTTGGGCCTTCTTTTGGATGTTCTGGGTCTCACTGACTCAGCTGCAGTTTGTTAAGTAATTTTATAAAGATTTTTTTAAAAAAAATATATTTTATTGATATTTTACAGAGAGGAAGGGAGAGGGATAGAGAGTTAGAAACATTGATGAGAGAGAAACATCGATCAGCTGCCTCCTGCACACCTCCTACTGGGGATGTGCCCGCAACCAAGGTACGTGCCCTTGATCGGAATCGAACCCAGGACCTTTCAGTCCGCAGGCCGACGCTCTATCCACTGAGCCAAACTGGTTTCAGCTGTTAAGTAATTTTAGATTGCAAAGGACCAGGCCATTCGTATGCAAATCCTCTGCACTCAGCTTGGATGGGACAGAGTCTCAGGGCAGAGCAAACAGCTATGGCTTCACATAAGCCCTGCCCTAAGAGGCCCCTGTGTCTCAATGTCTTGTGGTAATCCAGTAATTGCTGCAAGCACCTCTGAGAGAAAGCCACCCTCGAGTTTTGCCCACTGCCAGACAGTCCAGTTTCTCCCCATATGAGTCTGGGTCCCCAGAGTCTCACCCGGAACTGGAGTTCAGAGCTGTTGGGAGCTTTTGTCTCCCTCCTGCTTGAAAATGACAGCCACACATTCATTTGCCAGCCCTCTCCGTGCGCGTGCTTCCGTACCTCTGCTTTTACTTCTGCAGCTCCTCTGAGTCTCAGTGTGCTTTTCTCTTTCCTCTAGTTGTATAATTTCCACTTAGCCAGCCTCCCTGTGCTTCTCGATGATGTCCATTTTGTCTTTTAGTTGTAGCTTTGAAATTGTTGTGCGAGGCAGCAGTTCAGGTGTTTACCTATGCTGCCATCTTGGTTTCTCCCCACTAACTCTTAATTGAGACATAATTTATATACCATAAAAATAATCCTTTAAAAAGTATTAAAATACTAAAATAATTTTAGTGTCTTTACAAAATTGAGCAAGCACCACAATTTAGTGCCAGAACATTTTTATCAATCCAATTATAAACAATGTATTCATTAGTAGTCACACATCATTCTCCTTCCCACAATCCCTGGAAACCACTAATCTCTCTGTCTCTATGGATTTGCCTATTTTGAACAATTTGGTATAATGCTATTATACCATATATGATCCATTTTCAGTTGATTTTCATGTATGGTGTAAGGTAGAGTTTGCCTTTATTCTTTTGCATGTGGTTATCTAATTGTCCCAGAACCATTTGTTAAAAATACTATTTATTACCCATTGAATTGTCTTAATACTCCTGTGAAGAATCAATTGATTATAAATGTAAGAGTATATTTCTAGGAGGAGGGAGTTCCATCTGCTTGCTCCCAACACCGGAACAGACTTGTGGCTAATCTGCAGAACATTCGACTTGAAAAACCAACTGAAAAAAACTAATCAGTAATATTGTGAGCATGGAGTATGAAGAAGGGACAGGAGAAGGTGTGGAGTGGGTAAGCCAACTTTCCCAGCTGTGCAGCATGGTTGGAAAGCCAGAGGAATGGTGTGGCAGTACAGCTCCTTCCCCCTTGAAGCAAGGGGTCCCAGAAACATACAGAAATCTCCAAACCAGAGTAACAGAAAAGGGAAGGGGAGCCCACATAGCATCGGACAGTGGGGATCAGTAGTAATTCAGTCCACCAGGGGAACTCAGACCACTTTATTGCAGGCAAAAAGCAAGTTCTGGGTTACAAAACTAACCTGGGACGCTCACCTGGATTGGTGTCTGGGAGGGGCTGCTCAGCAGAATTCTGGTTCTGCAGAGGGGTCTGAGAGGACCACCCAGCAGTGAATCTGAGGGGTCAATTAGTCTCTGAAAGAGAGCAAGATAGGGGCCAATAAGAGTGTCCTGGGAAAGAGGCGCCATACTCCTCATTTCTAGAGAAGAGTAGGCACCCTTACCCCACCTGCGAAATGGATCTTGGCTGGAAATCTGTGCCCAGATGGCTGGGCCTTGCAGTATGGGGGACTTAGACATCTGGCCTGATGGGATCCTGGGCAGTGAGAGCCAGCTGTACTGAAAGATTAAAGAGCCAAGGGAGGCTGGCTTTATTTTTAATGCCCCTACTGCTAGAGGTGGCAACAAGGGGGTGCAGTGACCCAGGCAGAACTGAGGTTTGGGAAGCAGAGAAAGTGCCCTCCCACCCCTCTGACAAGCTATGGGCACCACTCCCAATGGAAATCTTTTGAAACTAGACTCAGCAGGCCCAGAAAACCCACAGAGCCCAGTTCCATGGAGAAAAGAAAAGTAGCCCAGAACAGGTACATTCAATGGGACAAGCCTGAAGCAGACCCAGCCTCTGTACTAGGGAGACCCCACCCACTGGAATACTTGGGTACCCGCCCTGCAGGGCTTCAGCCAGGCTTCCCAGGGCCACGTAGGGACAGTGAACTCAACATTGGCCTGCACCAGAGAAGTGCCCAGGAGGACTAGGAACCACACACCCAGGGGCCAGATCCAACTGAATCGAATCAAAATCATGTGATCTCCACAAACAGCAAACCCAAAGTTATTTTTTTCTTTTCTTTTCTGTTTATTTTTGTTTCAGTTTTTCTTTCTCTCCTCTCTTTTTTCCCATATTCTCTAATTGCTATTACTTTTTAGTCTAATTTTTTCTTTCTCATTTCCTTTAATTTTTATTTTTAATTCAATTTTTTCTTTTTTTCTCTCTTCTTTTCCCATTTTTCTTTTCCTATTCTATATCTTATTTTATTTGTTTCTAGAGGCCCAGTGCACAAATTTGTGCATGGATGGGGTCCCTGGCTGGCAATCAGGGCCAATTGGGGGGGCCGGCCTGCTGGGAGGAGGGACTGTGGGATGTTGGCCCCAGCAGCAAGCTAACCAACAACCAATTCCACGAAGAATAAGGCTCCCTCCTCCTTCCTGTCTGGGTCTGGGGAGCAGGTGAACCAGATTCGGGGCTGTCAAGGCCCCAGCAGCAAGCTAACCAACGACCGATTCCATGAGGAATCTGGCTCCCTTCTCCTTCCTGTCTGTTCCAGGGTGCATGTGAACCAGATTTGGCGCTGTCAGGGCCCCAGCACTAAGGTCTGGGTCAGTGTGTATCATAGCTACCGGCCAGTTGTCCAGTCATTCTGGACTTGGCGGTCGTTCGGTTGTAAGGGTTACTTAGGCTTTTAAATATATAGACTAGAGACCCCGTGCATGAAATTCATGTATGGGTGGGTGTCTGTCAGCCCAGCCTGCAACCTCTCCAATCTGGGACATCCCTCTCACAGTCCAGGACCACTGGCTCCTAACTGCTCACCTGCCTGATTGCCCCTAACCATTTCTGCCTGCCAGCGTGATCTACCCCTAGCTGCTCTCCTGCTGGCCTGATTGACGCGTAACTGCTCCCCTGCCAACCTGACTGACCCCAACTGCCCTTCCCTGCCAGCCTGACTGCCCCCAACTGCCCTCCCCTGCCGGCCTGATCACCCCCAACTACGTCGGGGAAGGGGCAGCAAAAAATAGAAGACATCCCTCCTTATTGCACATGGACCCTATATACAGGCCCCCGGGCCCAGGCCAGCGAGATACTTGGCACATTCTTGGATCCCTGCTCAGGGGTGGGAGGGGTGACTAGTGGCAACACACATGAGATGGGACCTCCGGGTGGCCACTCTGGTCCTGGCACTTCCTGGTCCTCGGTTCCTTCCTGGTCCTGCCTGCAGCCCTGGTCCCCCTACCTGGCTCAGCCTCCCGTCTCCATCCTGGCCTCAGATGGCCCCTTTGGCTCCTGGGAGCTCTGTCCTCCCCTCCCAGCCTGGAGGTCCCAAGGGGAGGTTATGGCTTCTCAGAGACTCCCTGGAAGCCCTGTCACTCATGTTCACACAGGGGAAGGGGTGGGTGTGGCAGAAGCAGCTGTATAAATGCGGGTGCAGGGGCAAGTCCTCTGGGGTCACTTGGACAGTTTGCTGATGATGTGGATCAGGGCTGCGTTCTCATCTTTGAGGCACTGGTTGTCAGCCCCGAGGTTGGACAGGCCTTTCAGCTCCTCTTCCAGCTCAGTAGCCTTGCGCTCCAATCTCTCCAGCTCCAGGGGGGCTCGCCTCTCTACAAAGCGCTCCTGCCTCTGCGTGGTGCACTCCAACTCTACCTTGAGCTGTGCCAGCCAGCAGTGTGGTCTCGGTCAGGGCCTCACGAAGTCTCTTGTTCTCAATACACAGCTCTGTGTAGAGCTTTCTGAAGCCTCCCTTGGGCTCTTCCAATTCGGGCTGGGGTTCTGGGTTGAAGGCTCACTGCCTCCAGGGGGAAGGGATGGATTCTTGGCTGATAGCCGCTGGCTTTGCCTCCTCCCCCCTCTGCAGACCCTCTCCTCTCCTTTCCAACACTGTGGTGCTCCCTGGAGGCCTGTGGTCCCTGTCCCCACCTGTCAGGAGCCTCTACTCTCTGGGAAGGGCCATTAGAATTCTCAACCCTAGGGGCTCGGGGCTGCCAGGAAGGGTCCAGGCTCTGTGCAGCCCGCTCTTGATCAGGATGGGAGAGTCTGATCAGGGGGAGGCAGGCAGGGGGAGGGGACATGAGATTAGCCCACCCCACCCCCTGATTGGGCTGCTTTACTGGCTACAGTGATCGGCAGTTCACTGGAGGCAGGTGGGAGCTGCCAGTGCCAGCAGGAGGTGAGAGCAAGAGGCGGGAGTGAGCCGCCGCCACCTGCAGGATGTGGGAGCAAGCCGCCACTGCCTGCGGGACACAGGAGGGAGCCCCTGGTGCCCATGGGAGGAGGGAGGGAGCCCCTGGCACCCGTGGAAGGTGGGAGTGAGCCACCACCACCCATGGGAGGTGGGAGAGAGCTGCCGCTGCCCGTGGGAGCTGGGGGAAGGGACAGAGAGGACAGAAGTTCAGTCTGCTCGCCAGTCAATGCCACCTCATGGCAACCAGTCATTTGGTCATTTTGGTCATCATGGCCCCTGGCTTTTTATATATATGGATTACTACATTTTATTATTATTATTCCATTCATTATTTCTATCTTTCATGTTTTATACTTATCCTATTTCTGGTCTCTTCTTTCTTTGCTTTCATATTATTTATTTATTTTACTTATTTTTTTTTAGCCTCCTCTAATTCTTCTGGTCTTGTGGCTCCTAGTATTTTTTTCCTGTATGTCTGGATTTTGTTTGTTTGTGTTTTAGTTTTTTTGTTGAGGATGCTGTTTTTTTTATTGTTGGTGTTTTGTTTGTTTGCTTGCTTGTTAGTTTTTGTGTGGCTTGGATTTTCTTTCTTTTTCTTCTCTCTTTTTCCCATATTCACTTCATGCTATCTTTTATTTTAGTCTAATCATTTTTCTTTCTGATTCTCTCTTTTAGTTAATTCTTATTTTTAATTCAATTTTCTTCTTTTCTCATTTTTCTTTTTCTGTTCTATATTTTCTTTTACTTAGTATTATTACTTTTAAAAATTATTACCATTTCACTAATTATTTTCAAGCTTACCCTGTATTTGGTCTCTTCATTCTTTGCTTTCATATACTGTTTTATTTTTTTTTTTTTGTTCCTCTTATTATTCTGGTCTCAGATGTTCTAGTATTATTTTTGTTTACTGTGTGTGTGTGTGTTTGTGTTCTAGTCATCTAGTTGAGGCTGCTCTTTTTATAATTGTTGGGTGTGTGTTTTTTCATGTTGTTTTTGGTTTGGTCTGGTTTTGTCTTGTTTTGCTGTGTCACAGTAACCAGTTGGCATGGGGTGATCAGGGTTAAGACTTACTGTCAAAAAGACTGAGGACTGGCTATCAACAAATTAACAAATGACAAGTGCTGGAGAGGATGCGGAGAAAAAGGAACCTTCCTTCACTGCTGGTGGGAATGCAGACTGGTGCAGCCACTGTGGAGAACAGTATGAAGTTTCCTCAAAAAATTAAAAATGGAACTCCCATGTGACCCAGTGATCCCACTTCTAGGACTATATCCTAAGAAACCAGAAACACCAATCAGAAAGGATATATGCACCCCTATGTTCATAGCAGCACAATTTACAATAGCTAAGATTTGGAAACAGTCTAAGTGCCCATCAGCAGATGAGTGGATTAAAAACTGTGGTACATCTACACAATGGAAGACTATCCTGTGGTAAAAAAGAAGGAATTCTTAGCATTTGCAACAGTATGAATGGAACTGGAAAGCATTATGCTAAACAAAATAAGCCAGTCAGAGAAAGATAAATATCATGATCACACTCATTTGTGGAATATAATGAACAACATAAAGTGATGAAAAAACCAGATCCAGAGACAGAGAAGCATCGATCAGACTGTCAAACCTCAGAGGGAAGATAGGGGAGGGTGGGGGTAAGTGGAGAGATCAACCAAAGGACTTGTATGCATGCATATAAGCCTAACCAATGGACACGGATACTAGGGGGGTGAGGGCATGAGTGGACGTTTGGGAGCCATGGGTTGGATAAGTACACATATGTAATATCTTAATCAATAAAGAAAAAAAATAAGCATAACACAAATAAACCTATTTTTTCTTGTTCTCTGGAAAAAAAGAAAGAAAGACTGAGGGCTGAGCCCACTCACAAATGGAACAAGAAAAATTAAGAACCAAATTTAACAGGAGAACCCATATAAACCACACAGTCATTTCTAGAGTATCCAGCTCAGAATATCAAGGAGACTACAATACCGGGTCCTAGAAGAAAGCCACCACACAAAGACTGAGAGGAATAGGAGTCTTTTATGACACACAGAAACAAACACAAAGAAATAGAAAAAAATGGAGAAAAAAAGATACAGGCTGCAAATGAAAGAACAGGAGGAATCTCCAGGAAAAGAACTAACTGAAGTGGAGGCAAGCAATTTATCAGATATAGAAATCAAAGTAATGGTTATTCAATGCTCAAACAACTTATTGAGAAGTGAAACAACTTACTTTACTTCTATAAGGAACTTATTTGAAATTATATCAGCATTTAAACAATATAGAAACTATGAATAAGAACCGATAGGAAATTAAGAATTACATACCTGAAATAAAGAATAATCTGGAAGAAATCAACAGTAGATTAGAAGAAGATGAGGACTGAATCAGCAAATTACAAGACAAGGTAGAAAAAAACACCTAATCAGAGCAGCAATTAGAAAAACAATAAAAAATGAGGAGGACAGTTTAAGGGAACTTTGGGACAACATGAAACTTAACAACATCCACATAATAGGGGTAACAGAAGGAGAAGAATTTGAGCAAGGAATAGAAAACCTGTTTGAAGAAATAATTACAGAAAACTTCCCTAACCCAGAGAAAGAAGTCATTCAGGTTTGAGAAACACAGAGTAATGCAGCCTCACCACCACCCAGACTGGCCTTGGTCACCACCCCAGATGTTGCAGTGAGCCACAGAGTGCATGCCACCCTAGCCACAGGCTTCAGGACTCATGCAGTAAATCACAGAGTGCACGCCATACTGGTCAGTCTTAAAACCTTGGCTGCAGTCTCTGGGACCCCCAAAACCCTAGACACAGTGACCAGGACCACTGCAGTGAGTTGTAGAGTGCACTTCACCCTGGCCAGAGTTGCCACACCTCAGTCGCAGTCTCTGGGACCCCCACAGTGAGTCATAGGGTCCATGCCATTCATCCTCAGGCTCTGGGGGCCCACACAGTGATCCACAGAGTGCACACCATCTCGGCCAGAGTCATGCCACCTCAGCCATAGTCTCCGGGACCTCCATAATGATTCACAGAGTGCAAGCCACCTCAGCCAGAGTTGGGCCACACTGGCCAGAGTTGGGCCACAGGCTCTGGGATGCCGCCACCCCATCTATGAGCTCTGTCATCTCTTCAGTCGTTTGCAGAGTGCAGGGCATCCTGGCCAGAGTGGCACCACCTAAGCTGCAGTCTTTGGGATCCCCATCACCCCAGCTGTGGGCTCCAGGGCTCCATTCAGTGATCTACTGAGTGCATACCACCTTGGCTAGAGTCTTGTCCCCTTGGCCATAGTCTCTGGGACTCCTACAGTGATTCTCAGAATGCACACCACCCCAGTCAGAGATGCGCCACACTGGACAGACTCGGGCCACCTCAGCCACAGGCTCTGGAACCCCCGCAGTGATTTTCAGAGTGCATGCCACCCCGGCCAGAGTCATGCCACATCAGCCTCAGTCTTTGGGACCCCTGCCATCCCAGCCATTGGCTCTGGGACCCCTGCAGTATGCCTCAGAGTGCACACCACCCCTGCCGCATGCACCAGTACCACTACAAGGAGTTGTAGAGTGCATGCCACCTGGGCCAGAGTGACACTACCTCAGATGTGGACTCTGGTATCCATGCCACCCAGGTCAGGATAACGCTATGCTTGCTGCAGACTTCAGGACCACCACAGTGATTCACAGAATGCACACGACCCCAGCCAGAATCTTGCCACACTGGCCACAGACATGCCAATCCAGCTGCTGGCTCCAGGACCCCCTCAGTGAGTCATAGAGTGCATGACACACTGGGCAGAGTAATGCCACCCTGGCTGTAGGATCCAGGATGCCCACAGTGAGTGACAGAGTGGACACCACCCCATCCAAAGTTGTGCCACCCCAGTGGTGGGCTCCAGGACACCTGCAGTGAGTTTCAGAGTGCATGCTACTCTGGCCATGGGCTCCAGGACTCTGCAGTGAGTCCCAGAGTTGTGCACTGCTCTGGAAGTGGGCTTCTGGACTGCTCAGTGAGTCACACACAAGTGGGACCTCAGGCGGTCCAGGAAGCACAGAGTCCCAATCAAGGTAAACACAAAAAGACCTGCAAAAAGACACATCTTAATTAAATTGCGAATGTAAAAGACAAAGAAAGAATCTTAAAGGCTGCAAGAGAGAGATAGAAAGTTACCTACAAGGGATCTCCCATTATGTTATCAAACTAGAGGCCCGATGCACAAAATTCGAGCATGGGGGTGCGCTGTCCTTTCAGCCCAGCCTGCACCCTCTCCAATCCGGGACATCCCTCTCACAATCTGGGACCACTGGCTTCTAACTGCTCACCTGCCTGCCTGCCTGATTGCCCCTAACTGCCCCCCCTGCTGGCCTGGTCACCCCCAACTGTCCCCCCTGCCAGCCTAGTCACCCCAACTTCCCCCCACTGCTGGCCTGGTTGCCCCTAACTGCCCCCCCTGCCGGCCTGGTTGCCCCTTACTGCCCCCTTCTGCTGACCTGGTTGCCCTTCACGGCCTCCCACCCTGCTGGCCTGGTCTCCCCATGAAGCCTGTTGCTCAGTTGTTTGGTCACCCAACACTAACCCCCTGCCAGCCTGGTCACCCCACACAGCCTGCTGTTCAGTCGTTTGGTCACCCCTCACTAACCCCCCTGCTGCCTGGTCGCCTCACCCAGCCTGCTGCTCAGTCATTTGGTCACCCCTCACTAACCCCCCTGCCGGCCTGGTCACCCCATGCAGCCTGCTGCTCAGTTGTTTGGTTGTCCCTCACTAACCACCTGCCGGCCAAGTGGCCCCATGCAGCCTGTTCAGTCGTCCATTTGGTTGTGATGGTCGCTTAGCCTTTTATATATATAGGTGATTTATCAACAGAAACACATCAGGCCAGAAGGAAATGGAATGAGGTAAACAAAGTGATGCAAACCAAGAGAATGAATCCAAGAATTCTCCATCCAGAAAGGCTATTAATAAAAATTAAAGGTGAAATCAAGAGCTTCACAGACAAAAAAGGCTAAGGGAGTTTATTACTATCAAGCCAGCAATGCAAGAAATGCTAAAGGGACTGTTGTTGTAAGATGAAATAGAAAGGGAGGAACAGACACAGGCATAAACAATAAAAATGGCAACAAACAAGTACCTATCAGTAACAACCTTAAACATAAATGGATTAAATGCTCCAAACAAAAGACCAAGGGGAGGTGAGTGTATAAGAAAATCTGAACTATATATATATGCTTTCTACAAGAGACCCACCTCAGAACAAAGGACTCACATAGACTGAAAGTGGAGGGAGGGAATAAAATTGTTCAGGCAAATAGAAATGAAAAAAAAAGCTGGGGTAGCAATACTTGTATCTGAAAAAATAGACCTCAAAGTGAAGGCCATATCAAGAAATAAAGAAGGCCATAATACTAATGGGATCAAAACAACAATAAGATATAAGGCTGGTAAACATATATGCATACAATACAGGAGCATCCAAATACCTAAAAAAAAATTTGGAAGATATCACAGGAGAGATTGACAACAATACAATCATATTAGGAGACTTTAATACCCCATAGACATCATTGCATAAATCTAGACAAAAAACAACAACAAGGAAACAGCAATCTTAACTGATTCACTAGATCAAATGGAACTTATTGACATCTTCACAACATTTCACCCCAAAGCTACAGAATATACATTCTTCTCAAGTACACAAGGGGCATTTTCAAAGATAGACCACATGTTCAGACACAGGATAAGACTCTACAAATTCAAGAAGATTGAAACCACATCAAGCATCTTCTCAGATCACAATGGCATACAATTAGAAATCAATTACAATAAAAACAACAAAAACAATAAAATACAAACATATGGAGGCTAAATAGCATCCTATTAAATAAATAATGGGTTACCAAAGAGATCAAAGAAGAAATGAAAAACATCCTGGAAAAAAATAACAAAGAAAACACAATAATTCAAAATCTATGGGACACAGTGAATGCAATCCTGAGAGGGAAATTCATAGCAGTACAGTATTAATTCAAAAAACCAAGAAATACTTGTAATAAGTTATTTAACACTATATCTTTAAGAATTAGAAAGAGAGCAGGAAGACAAGCCCAGAGTAAATATAAGTATGGAAATAGTAAAGATCAGAGTGGAAATAAATTACATGGAGACCGAAAAAAAAATACAAAAGATCAATAAAACCAAGAGCTGGTTCTTTGAAAGAATAAACAAGATTGATGAATATCTTGCCAGATTCACCAAGAAACAAAAAGAGAGGCCCCAAGCAAACAAAATCAGAAATGGAAGATGTGAAGTAACACCTGACCCCACAGAGATACTAAGAATCTTGAAAAATCTATACTAATAATAGATGAATATGCAAATTGTCCAGGAAGCTGTCACAGTAATGACCAAACAGCAGGCTGTGTGGGGCAATCAGGTCAGCAGGGGTTTAGTGAGGGGTGACCAAATGACTGAGCAGAAGGCTGCGTGGGGCAACCAGGCAGATACTTCTTCTTTTCCCATTTGAATGCCTTTTATTTTTTCTTCTTCTCTGATCACTACTGCTAGTAATTCCAGTACTATGTCAAACAGGAGTTGTGAACGTGGGTAGTCCTGTCTTGTTCCTCTTCTTAGGGAAAATGGTTTTAGTTTTTGCCCCTTGAGAATGATGTTGGCTCTACATTTGTCATATAAGGCTTTTAATTTTATTTATTTATATACATTTTTCTTTATTAACTAAGGTATTAGATATGTGTCCTTATACCCCCCCCCATCCACACAAGCTCCCCTCATGCCCTCACCACCACGGTGTCTGTGTCCATTGGTTAGGCTTATATGCATGCATACAAGTCCTTTGGTTGATCTCGCTCCCCCTTACACCCACCCTCCCCTACATTCCCTCTGAGGTTTGACAGTCTGATAAATGCTTCTCTGTCTCTGGATCTGTTTGTGCTCATCAGTTTATGTTGTTCATTATATTCCACAAATGAGTGAGTCATGTGATATTTATCTTTCTCTGACTAGCTTATTTCACTTAGCATAATGCTCTCCAGTTCCATTCATGCTGTTGCAAATGGTGGGAGCTCCTTTGTTTTTACTGCAGAGTAGTATTCCATTGTGTAGATTTACCACAACTTTTTATTTTTTATTTTATTTGTTTACATTTTATTTTATTGTATAAAGTATTACAAATAGTAGTACATATGTCTCCTTTTTTTCCCCATTGACCTTCCTCCAGCCTCCACTACCCCCCGGCACATGCCTCCGCCCTACCCCCGAATGTCTTGTGTCCATTGGTTATGCTTATATGCATGCATACAAGTCCTTCGGTTGATCTCTTAACCCCCCCGCAACACTCCCCAACATTCCCACTGTAATTTGACAGTCTGTTCGATGCTTCTCTGCCTCTGGATCTATCTTTTTGTTCATCAGGTTATAATGTTATTTATTATCCATAAATGACTGAGATCATGTGATATTTTTCTTTCACTGCCTGGCTTATTTCACTTAGCATAATGCTTTCCAGTTCCATCCATGCTGCTGCAAATGGTAATAATTCCTTGTTTTTTTTATAGCAGCGTAGTATTCCATTGTGTAGATGTACCATAGTTTTCTAATCCACGCATTTGCTGATGGGCATTTAGGCTGTTTCCAAATCTTAGCTATTGTAAATTGTGCTGCTATGAACATAGGGGTGCATATATACCTTCTGATTGGTTTTTCTGTTTTCTTGGGATATATTCCTAGAAGTGGTATTACTGGGTCAAATGGCAGTTCCATTTTTAAATGTTTGAGGAAATGCCATACTGTTTTCCATAATGGCTGCACCAGTCTGCATTCCCACCAGCAGTGAAGGAAGGTTCCTTTTTCTCCGCATCCTTTCCAGCACTTGTCATTTGTTGATTTGTTGATGATAGCCATTCTGACAGGTGTGAGGTGGTTCCTCATTGTTGTTTTGATTTGCATTTCTCGATTAATTAGTGACTTTGAGCATGTTTTCATGTGTCTCTTGGCTTTCTGAATGTCCTCTTTCAAAAAGTGTCTATTTAGGTGCGGCGGCGGTAGTGGCAGTGGTGGCAGCAGTGGCAGCGGCAGGGGAGGTTCACAATAAAGGTGCTAATAAAGAGAATGTAAGACAAAAATATAATTAAATTTTTGACTGTGTAGAGTTATTATGTTGGAAGAGCGGCAGTCCTGCACAGCCCGCACTGGTTCAAGGAGCAGCAGCCACATGCAGCCTGCACTTGTCCAATGAGCAGCACCTGGGTGAGTGGCCCGCTCCTGTCCAAGGAGCAGCAGCTGCATGAGGATCCCTCACCCGTATTAGGAGCACCAGCCCAGCAAGCAACCTACCCCTGTCCAAGAAGCGGCAGCCTCATGAGCAGCCCGGCCCATCTGAGGAACAGCAGCAGCATGCAGCCAGCCCCGACCAAGGAGCAGCAGCCACATAAGCAGTCCACCCCTGTCTGAGGAGCAGCAGCCACATGAGCAGCCCACCCCCGCCCAAGGAACACCAGCTGTGCGAGCAGCCTCCCCCATCTGTCAGAGGAGACACCACTGATGCAAAAAACACCCACCAGAGGAGCCACTGCCAACTGAAGAGTAGCCACTTCAGCGACCACATGAGGAGCAAACGCAGCCCGGGGAGCCACTGCCACCCAAGGAGCAGCCCCTGGAAGACATGACATCTAGATCAGTCAGTCAGATGAAAAATGGGTAGAAAAAGAAACCCCCAGATGAAAAAAAAAAGAGGAATTGCCAGAAAAGCAGCTAAGGGAAGCAGAGGCAAGCAATATGTCAGAAAAAGAATTCAGGATAAGGGTCATACAGTTCATAAACCGGATGGAGGAAAAAATCAACAACTTATGTATGAATGAAGAAGAAATGGAGGGAAAAAATCAATACCTTATGTAAGAATCAAGAAGAAATGAAGAGTGATATAGCTTCAATAAAAAACAAAACAAAACAAAACAAAAAAACACCATGTAAAGTTTCAACAGTAGACTAGGAGAAGTGGAGTACCAAACCAGAGAATTAGAAGACAGGGAAGCAAAACACACCATAACTGAACTGCAATTGGAGAAAAAAAAATTAAAAGACAGGAGGAGAGACTAAGGGAGCTATGGGACAACATGAAATGAAGCAACATACAAATAATAGGGGTGCCAGAACAACAGGAAGAGGAACAAAGGTTAGAAAACCTATTTGAAGAAATAATATCAGAAAACTTCCCTGATGTAGGGAACAAAAAAGTCACACAAGCACAGAGAGTCCCAAACAAGAGGAAACCGAAAAGACCCACACCAAGACACATCATAATTACGATGGCAAATGATCAGGACAAAGAGAGAATCTTAAAGGCTGTAAGAGAGAGACAGAAAGTTACACACAAGGGATCTCCCATTAAATTATCAAATGATTTCTCAACAGAAACATATCAGGCCAGAAAAGAATGGAAGGAAATTTACAAAGTGATGCAAAGCAAGGGACGGAATCCAAAAACTTTCTATCCAGCAAGGCTATCATTCAAAATTGAAAGGGAAATAAGGAGCTTCACTGACAAAAACGGCTAAGGGAATTTATAACTACCAAGCCAGCAATGCAATAAATGCTAAAGGGACTGATGTAAAAAGAAGAAATAAAAAGGTAAGAAAGAATACAGGCACAAAAAATAAAAATGGTTACAAACAAGTACCTTTCAATAATAACTTTAAATGTAAATGGACTAAATTCTCTAATCAAAAGACATCGGGTGAGTGAATAGATAAAAAAACATGACCCATATATATGTTGTCTACAATAGACCCACCTCAGAACAAGGGAGTCACACAGACTGAAAGTGAAGGGATGGAAAAATATCTTTCAGGGAAATGGAAATGAAAAATAAGCTGGGGTAGCAATACTTATATCTGACAAAATAGATCTAAAAGTGAAGGCCATAACAACAGATACAGAAGGCCATTTCATAATACTAAAGGGAATGATAATACAAGAGGATATAACCCTGATAAACGTATATGCACCCAATGCAGGAGCACCCAAATAAATAAATAAAAAACTCCTAGAAGATATCAAGGGAGAGATCGACAACAATACAATCACAGTAGGAGACTTTAATACACCACTGACATAACTGGATAAATCCTCTAGACAAAAAAGCCGCAAAGGAACAACAATCCTAAATGATTCACTATATCAGATAAACTTAATTGACATCTTCAGAACATTCCCCTCCAAAGCCACAGAATATACGTTCATCTCAAGTATACATGGGACATTTTCAAAAATAGACCACTTATTGGATCACAAGCAAAGTCAAGCAATTTTTCAGACCACAATAGCATAATATTAGAAATAAACTACAATAAAAACAGCCAAAAAAATTCAAACACTTGAAAGCTGAATAGCATGCTATTAAACAGTGATTGGGTTACCAAAGAGATCAAAGAAGAAATTAAAAACATTCTGGAAACTAATGACAATAAAAACACAACAATCCAAAATCTATGGGACACATTGAAAGCAGTCCTGAGAGGGAAGTTTATAGCACTACAGGGCTATCTCAAAAACAAGTAAAAATGGTAATAAATCATCTAACTCTACAACTCAAACAATTAGAAAAGAGAGCAACAAGAAAATCCCAGACTGAGCAGAAGGAAGGAGATAATAAAGATCACAGCATAAATAAATGACATAGAGACAAAAAAAACCCCAAAAACAAAAAACAAAACCAAAAAACAATACAAAAGATCAACAAAACCAAGAGCTGGTTCTTTGAAAGGATAAACAAGATTGATGAACCTCTAGCCAGGCTCACCAAGAAGCAAAGAGAGAGGACCCAAATAAACAAAATCAGAAATGAAAACGGTGAAATAACAACAGACCCCAAAGAAATAAAAAGGATTGTTAAAAAATACTATGAACAACTCTATTCTAATAAACTAGACAACCTGGAGGAAATAGACATATTCCTAGAAAAATACAACCTTCCAAAACTCAATCAGAAAGAGTCTAAAAATCTCAATAGGCCAATAAGTATGGAAGAAATTGAAGCATTCGTCAAAAAGCTTCCAGCAAACAATAGCCCAGAGCCAGATGTTTTCACAGGGGCATTTTACCAAACATTCAAGGAAGAACTAAAACCTATCTTCCTCAGACTATTCCAAAAAATTCAAGAGGAAGGAACACTTCCAAACTGATTCTATGAAGCCAGCATCCCCCTAATACCAAAACCAGATAAAGACAACACGATGAAAGAGAATTACAGGCCAATATCTCCTATGAACATAGATGTCAAAATCCTCATAAAAATTCTAGCAAATCAGATCCAGCAGTACATCAGAAAGATCATACACCATGACCAAGTAGGGTTTATCCGAGGAATGCAAGAATGGTACAATATCTGCAAATCAATAAATGTGATACATCACATAAACAAATTGAGAGATAAAAATCAAATAGTCATATCCATTGATGCAGAAAAAGTTTTTGACGAAACCAATCTATAGATTCAATGTACTCCCCATTAAAATACCAACGGCATATTTCACAGACCTAGAACGAACTTTCCAAAAATTCATCTGGAATAAGAAAAGACCCCGAATATCTGAAGCAATCCTGAGAAAGAATAACAAAGTAGGTGGGATCTCAATACCAGCTATCAAGCTCTATTACAAAGCCACTGTTCTCAATACTCCCTGGTACTGGAACAAGAACAGACATATAGATCAGTGGAATAGAATAGAGAATCCAGAAATCGACCCAAGCCACTATGCTCAATTAGTATTTGACAAAAGAGGCATGAACATACAAAAGAGTCAAGACAGTCTCTTTTATAATTGGTGTTGGGCAAATTGGACAGATACTTGCAATAAAATGAAACTAGACCACCAACTTACACCATGCACAAAAATAAACTCAAAATGAATACATGACTTAAACATAAGACAGGAAACCATAAAACACTAGAGGAATCCACAGGCAGCAAAATCTCAGACATATGCCGAAGGAATTTCTTCACTGATACTGCTCCTAGGGCAATGGAAACTAACCAAATGGGACTACATCAAAATAAAAAGCTTTTCACAGAAAAAGAAACCATCAACAAAACAACAAGAAAGTTCACTGCATGGGAGAACATATTTGCCACTGTTATCACCGATAAGGGATTAATCTATATCTACAAGGAACTAATAAAAATTAACAAAAGGAAGATAACCCAATCAAAAAATGGGCAACAGACATAAATAGATACTTTTCGAAAGAAGACAGAAGGACGGCCAAGAGACATATGAAAACATGCTCAAAGTCACTAATCATCTGAGAGATGCAAATCAAAACGACAATGTGGTACCATCTCACACCTGTTAGAATGGCTATCATCAACAAAACAACAAATGACGAGTGCTGGCAAGGATGCAGTGAAAAGGGAACCCTCGTGCACTGCTGGTGGGAATGCAGACTGGTGCAGCCACGGTGGAGAACAGTATGGAGTTTCCTCAAAATCTAAAAATAGAACTCCCATTTGACCCAGTGATCCCACTTCTAGGAATATATCCCAAGAAACTAGCAACACTAGTTAGAAAGGATATATGCACCCCTATGTTCATAGCAGCACAATTTACAATAGCTAAGATTTGGAAACAGCCTAAGTGCCCATCAGCAGATGAGTAGATTAAAAAACTGTGGTACATCTACACAATGGAATAGTATGCTGCAGTAAAAAAGGAGTTCTTACCATTTGCAACAGCATGGATGGAACTGGAGAGCATTATGCTAAATGAAATAATCCAGTCAGAGAAAGATAAATATCACATGATCTCACTAATTTATGGAATATACTGAACAACATAAATTGATAAACTAAAAGAGATCCAGAGACAGAGAAACATCGATCAGATCGTCAAACCTCAGGGAAGGTAGGGTTGGGTGGGGTTAAGGGGGAGAGATCAACCGTAGGACTTGTATGCTTGCATATAAGCCTAACCAATGGACACAGACAACTGGGGGGTGAGGGCAAGAGTGGGGGGGTGGGATAGGGGGGTAATGGGGGCATGAGGACACATATGTAACACTTTAAGCAATAAGGAAATTTTTATAAAGTGTCTATTTAGGTCCTTGCGAATTTTTTGATTGGATTGTTTATCTTCCTTTTTGGTAAGTTGTATGAGTTCCCTGTAAATGTTGGAGATTAAACCCTTATCGGAGATAACATTTGCAAATATGTTCTCCCATTCCATGGGCCTTCTTGTTGTTTTGTTGATGGTTTCTTTTGCTGTGCAGAAGCTTTTTATTTTGATGTAGTCCCATTTGTTTATTTTCTTTTTAGTCTCTCTTGCCCGAGGATCTACGTCTGTGAAGATATTGCTATGACATATGTCTGCAATTTTTCTGCCTACGGAGTTTTGTAGGATTTTAAGGTTTCCCCCTCTTACATTCAAGTACTTTAGCCATTTTGCCTTTGTTTTTGTGTATGGTGTAAGTTGGTGATCTAGTTACATTTTTTTGCATGTATCTGGTCACATTTTCCAGCACCATTTATTAAAGAGGCTGTTTTGACTCCATTGTATGCTCTGCCTCTTTTGTCAAATACTAATTGACTATAATAGCTTGGGTAAATTTCTGGGTCCGCTATTCTGTTCTATCAGTTTATATGTCTGTTCTTGTACCAGTACCAGGCATTTTGGAGAACTGTGGCTTGGTAATATAGTATGATGTCTGGTTTTGTGATCCCTCCAACTTTGTTCTTCTTTCTCAGGACAGCTGTGGCTATTTGGGGTCTTTTTTTTTTTATTCCAGATGAATTTTTGGAAAGTTTGTTCCAGATATTTGAAATATGCCATTGGTATTTTAATAGGTATTTCATTGAATCTATAGATTGCTTTAGGTAGTATGGACATTTCAATGACATTGATTCTACCAAACCATGAACATGGTATGTTCTTCCAATTGTTTATGTCTTCCTCTATCTCTTTTTTCAGTGTCCTGTAGTTTTCTGAATACAGGTATTTTACCTCCTTAGTTAAGTTTATTCCTAGGTATCTTAATTTTGTTGGTGCAATGGTAAATGGGATGGTTTTTTTAGTCTCTTTCTGTAAGTTCATTATTGGCTTATAGAAAATGCCATCGATTTCTTTGCATTAATTTTGTATCCTGCTACATTGTCAAATTCATTTACTAGGTCTAGTAGTTTTTTGATGGAGTCTTTGGGGTTTTCTATGCATAGTATCATGTCATTGGCAAATTAGGACAGTTTTACTTCCTGTTTTCCAATTTGGATGCCTTTTATTACTTCTTCTTGTCTGATCTCTATGACTAGTACTTCTAGTACTATGTACAACAGGAGTGGCAAAAGTGGACATCCTTGTCTTGTTCCTGTTCTTAGGGGAAATGGGTTTAGTTTTTGCCCATTGAGTATGATGTTTGCTGTAGGTTTATCATATAGGGCTTTTATTATGGTGAGGTATGATCCCTCTATTCCCACTTGGCTGAGAGTTTTTATCAAGAAAGGGTGTTGGATTTTGTCAAATGCCTTTTCTGTATCAATGTATATGATTATGTGATTTTTGTCTCTTTGTTTATGTGATGTATCACATTTATTGATTTGCGAATATTGTACCATCCTTGCATACCTGGAATAAATCCCACTTGGTCATGGTGTATGATCTTTCTAATGTATTGCTAAATCCAATTTGCTAGAATTTTGTTGAGGATTTTAGAATCTATGTTCATCAAGGAGTAGTTCTCTTTTTTTGTGGTGTCTTTATCTGGTTTTGGGATTAGGTGATGCTGGCTTCATAGAAAGAGCTTGGAAGTGTGCCTTACTTTTGAATTTTTTGGAATAGTCTCAGGCGGATAGGTTTTAGTTCTTCTTTGAATTCTTGGTACAACTCCCCTGTTAAGCCATTTGGATCAGAGCTTTTGTTTGCTGGAAGCTTTTTGATCGTTGTTTCAATTTCTTTGATAGTTATCTGCCTATTCAGGTTTTTGTTTTTTTTATTCTTCTTGGATGAGTTATGGGAGCTCGTATTTTTCTAAGAACATGTCCATTTCATTTAGGTTGTTCATTTTGTTGGAATAGAGTTGTTCACAGTATTTTTTTCATAATCGTTTGTATTTTTGTGGGATTGGTTGTTATTTCACCTCTTTCATTTTTAATTTTGTTTATTTGGGTCCTCTGTCTGTGCTTCTTGGTGAGCCTGGCTAGAGATTCATCAATTTTATTTATCCTTTCAAAGAACCAGCTCTCGGTTTTGTTGATCTTTTGTATTGTTTTTATTTATTTTTGTCTGTATGTTGTTTATCTCTGCTCTGATCTTTATTATATCCTTCCTTCTGTTACACTGGGCTTTTCTTGTTGCTCTCTTTCTAACTCTTTGAGTTGTAGGGTTAGGTAATTTATTGCCATTGTTTCTTTTTTTTTTTTTTTTGTGGTAGGCTTGTAGAGCTATGAACTTCCCTCTCAAGACTGCTTTCACTGTGTCCCATAGATTTTGAATTGTTTTGTTTTCATTGTTGTTTGTTGCCATGGTGCTTTTTTATTTCTTCTTTGATCTCTCTGGTAACCCAGTCATTGTTTAATAGCATGCTATTTAGCCTCCAGGTGTTTGATTTTTTAAATTGTTTTTATTGTATTTGAATTCTTGTTTATGCCTTTGTGATATGAGAAGATGCTTGATATGATTTCTATCTTCTTGAATTTGAAGAGACTTTGCCTTGTCCCAACTTATGTTCTATCTTTGAAAATGACCCATGTGCACTTGAGAAGAATGCATATTTTGTGGCTTTGGGGTCAAATGTTCTGAAGATGTCAATTAATTCCTTCTGATCTAGTGAGTCATTTAGGATTGATGTTTCTTTGCTGGTTTTTTGTTTAGAGGATTTTTCCAATTGTCATAGTCGGGTATTAAAGTCCCCTACTACGACTGCATTGCTGTCAATCTCTCCCTTGATATCCTCCAGAAGTTTTTTTTTTATGTATTTGTGTGCTCCTGCATTGGGTGCATATATGTTTACCAGAGTTATATCTTCTTGTTGGAGATCTCCCTTGAGTATTATGAAGTGGCATTCCTTATCTCTTGTTATGTTTTTCACTTTGAGATTTAATTTGTAAGATATAAGTATTGCTACCCCAGCTATTTTTTTCATTTCCATTGGCCTGAAATACCTTTTTCCATCCCTTCACCATCAGTCTGTGTGAGTCCTTTGTTCTGAGATGGGTCTCCTATAGACAGCAGATATATGGGTCATGTTTTCTTATCCACTCAGCTATCCTGTGTCTTTTGATTGGGGCATTTAATCCACTTACATTTAAAGTTATTCTTCATAGGTACTTGTCTGTTGCCTTTTTTATTCTTTATGCCTGTGTTCCTTCTTTGCTTCCTATTTCTTTTTACAGCAGACCCTTTAGTATTTATTGCATTGCTGCTTTGGTGGTAATAAACACCATTAGTCCTTTTTTGTCTGTGAAGCTCCTGACTTCACTTTCATTTTTGATTGATAGCCTTGCTGGATACAGTAGTCTTGTATTCAGTCCCTTATTTGCATTACTTTGTATATTTTATTCCATTCCCTTCTGGCCTGATGTATTTCTGTTGAGAAATCAGTCGCTAGTCTGGTGGGGGATCCTTTGTAGGTAAATTCTGTCTCTCTCTGGCCACTTTTAAGATTCTTACTTTGTCTTTGGTGTTTTCCAATTTAAATATAATGTGTCTTGGTGTCAGTCTTTTGTGGTTCATTTTGTTTGGAACTCTGTGAGCTTCTTGGACTTGTGTGAGTTTTTTCTTCTCTATATCAGAGAATTTTTCTGTCATTATTTCTTCAAACATGTTTTCTATTCCTTGATCAGTTTCCTCTCCTTCTGGCACCGCTATTATATGGTTATTGTTTCGTTTCCTGTTGTTCCAAAATTCCCTTAGGCTCTCCTCCTGTTTTTTAAGTTTTTTTTTTTTTCTAGACGCTGCTCTGCTTGTGTATTTTCCCCTACCTTGTCTTCTAGCTCACTGATGTGGTCCTCTGTTTCTTCTAGTCTACTGTTGATGATTTCTATTGAGTTGTTTATAGCAGCGATGTCATTTTTCATTTCTTCTTGGTTCTTCTTCATTTCCTTTTGGTTCTTACACATACTGTTGAATTTGTCTTCCATTCTTTTCAGTGATTTCTCAGAATTCAGAATTTCTCTGAATTCTTTCTTTGACATATTACTTGCTTCCATTTCATTTACTTCCTTTTCTGATGTTGCCTCCTTTTCTTTCATACGCGGGCATTTTCTTTGTCTTCCCATGATCTCTCTTCTCTGGGTGTCTGGTTATGTAGCTCTCTCACTCCTGCTTTGATTTAAAGGCACAAAATACAACACAACAAGGCACAACTCACAAGGCACTGAGCACAAATGTAATCACGATACTAATAACCTCAAATAAAGGTAACCACCAGAGAAAAGCGTATTAGGGGATAAGAAAAAAATGAAAAAACACAAGGAAAAGGAGAAACAATCTCACAACAAGCACAAAAAACCCCAAATCTACTCAACAATCAAGCAATCAACAGCAATAGGGCAGAGAGAAAGCAAGGGAAAACAAAACAAAATAAAAAATAATAATAACAACAACAACAAACAAAAAAATGAAGAGAGAAAAAAAAATGGATAGTGAAGAAAGAGAAGAGTGGTGTGCAGGGACTTAGAGCAGGGGATCAGAAATTATATATATAAGTAGGATGAATTTTTAACAGGGGTAAAAAGAAGGAATAGGGAAAATCTAAAGCAGGAATAGGGTAAGAGAAACAGGACAACAAAATGGGAAAAGTGAGGATGAGAGTGGTGGTTAAAGGTAAATTTGAGATAGAGGAAAATGATGCTAGAGGAAAAATGAAAATAGAATGTAGAACATTAATCCCAAAATAAAATAAAGAGAAAATAAAATGACACTTTAAAAAAGGTAAAATATTAGTAGTAATAATACTGATTAAAAATAAAAATGTAATAATTAAAAAGTTAAAATCAAGTGAGGAAAAAAAGAAAAAAATTTAGTTTCTTAAGTATAAGATGAAAAAATAAAAATGTGCAGTAGTGAAGGTCATTCACTTCCTCTACTGTTTTGTTTGGCACGCCTGTTTCCTGTCAGATAGTCAGGACAGTATTGAAGTTCCCTGCATTCGATTGCTCCTCTGTGTTGTAAGCCACAGTCCTGATTTCCAAGCAGGCAGTATTTCTTTGTTTCTTAGACTGCCTTTATTTGTGTTTACACAAGAGTCAATTTGTAATTCAACCCCTGGGTGGCAGTGTTTCTGGGTTGACCTCTGGGGCTATATGTCCTCTCTACCCAGTATTTAGATTTTGTTTTCCCTGTCACACTTAATGTTGCTTTGGGAGAATGGACTGCCCCAGAGCTGGTTCTCTGATTGTTACTCTTTGTTCTGATTCCCAGGTTCCACAAAAACAACTTTCCCTTGCAGTCTCTTAGAGTGTCTCAAATTGGGTGATCCTATGTACTGAGTTTAGTAATCAAAAGCAAGGACTTAAAGAGAAAAAAATAGCCAGGGTAAGTGTGCGAACTCTTGACTGTTACCCTCTGGCACTGCACGCAACTCTGTGAATATCTCTGTGCATGTTTTCTTCCCCTGGCACTAAGCAGCTGGCACACTGGTAAAATTTCAGGCTGCCTTTTTGTCCCCAGTCTAGCTATGGGTTGATTTTTAGAGTTCACTTCTGCCAGCAGCCCTGTGGATACCCTTCCACATTCGCAGATCCTGCTAGTCCCAATGGCCGCGGTTTTTGTGGGTCGCAGGCTTCCCCAAACCTCTACATCCCGTTGCGTGCATTTCTCTCTCCAGCCTGGATCACAGACCTCACCTTACCAAAATCAGACTTTCCCATGAGAAGGTGCAGAGCTCATCTGAGTCCATGTATTGGCGCTGCTTGAGATCCGGTGTTCCTGGGTTCTCAGATGGTCCCTGGGTGTTGTGGTTGTACAGTCCCGGGATGTATAGGCTTCCAAACACAGCCACTCTCCCCTTCAAGATGGCACGGTCTCCACAGCAGAGGCATTCACTTTAGGTGAGATTTCAGTAACAGTGGAGGCTGCCCAGTCAGGGGATCCTGGTCTGGCAATCCCCAACAGTCCCTTGGAGTATAGCTGTCCCTCCCCCACAAATATACACTCCCCGCACATCCACATTCTCTCCTTTCATTCTCTCACTCACACGGTATCTTGCAGTCTGCCTTCCTGTCAGCAGTCATCTTCCTGTCTCTCTACCACAACATTTTAATCCACTCATCTACTGATGGGCACTTGGGATGTTTCCAAATCTTAGCTATTGTAAATTGTGCTGCTCTGAACATAGGGGTGTATATATTCTTTCTGATTGGTGTTTCTAGTATCTTAGGATATATTCCTAGAAGTGGGATCACTGGGTCAAATGAGAATTCCATTTTTAGTTTTTTGAGGAAATTCCATACTGTTCTCCACAGTAACTGCATCAGTTGCCATTCTCATCAGCAGTGCACAAGTGTTCCTTTTTCTCCGCATCCTCACCAGCACATCATTTGTTGATGATAGCCATTCTGACAGGTGTGAGATGGTACCTCATTTTGTTTTGATTTGCATCTCTCAGATGATTAGTGACTTTGAGAATGTTTTCATATGTCTCTTGGCCTTCTTTATGTCGTCTTTGGAAAAGTATCTATTTAGGTCTGTTGCCCATTTTTTGATTGGGTTGTTTATCTTCCTTTTGTTAAGTTGTATGAGTTCCCTGTAAATTTGGGAGATTAAACCCTTATTGGAGATTACATTGGCAAATATGTTCTCCCATGCAGTGGGCTTTCTTGTTGTTTTGTTGATGGTTTCTTTTGCTGTGCAGAAGCTTTTTATTTTGATGTAGTCCCACTTGTTTATTTTCTCTTTAGTTTCCATTGCCCTAGGACTGTATTGGTGAAGATATTGCTTCGGCATATGTCTGAGATTTCGCTGCCTTTGGATTCCTCTAAGATTTTTATGGTTTCCCATCTTATGTTTAAGTCATGTATCCATTTTGAGTTTATTTTTGTGTATGGTGTAAGTTGGTGGTCTAGTTTCATTTTTTTGTATATATGTGTCCAATTTTCCCAGCACCATTTATTGAACAGACTGTGTTGACTCCATTGTATGCTCTTCCCTAGTTTGTCAAATATTAATTGAGCATAGCGGTTTAGGTCAATTTCTGGGTTCTCTATTATATTCCATCCTATATAATAAATGCCTAAATATGCTAAGTGTCCAGTTGATTGGCCGGCCGTTCAACCAATCAAAGTGTAATATGCTAATGATGTCCTGAGGCTACTCCACCACTCGCTATGACGTGCACTGACCACCAGGGGGAAGATGCTCTGACAGGAAGGTTAGCTTGCTGCTGGGGTCTGGCCTATTGGGACTGAGAGAGATGGGTCTGCCACGCCCTGGAGCCCTCTTATGTTGCCTCCCCAGCTGGCCAACCTCCCACATCTCTCCCTGGCCTCAATCCTGCAACTGTGGGGTCCCTCAGCTTGGCATGCACCCTCTCACAATCCAGGACCCTTTGGGGGATTTTGGAGATCCGCTTTTGGCCCGAACCCACTGGCCAGGTTGAGGGGCCCTACTAGTGCACGAATTCGTGCACCAGTACCAGACAGTTTTATTTTTTTCCCCATACCTCTCATTTTATTTTATTTTATTTTATTTTTGTAAAGAAATCTTTACTCAGATTATTACAATTATTTCTCCTTTTTCCCCCATAGCTCCCCTCCACCCAGTTCCCACCCCACCTTTTGCCCTTACCTCCCCCTCACTGTCCTCATCCATAGGTGTATGATTTTTGTCCAGTCTCTTCATGAACCCCCCCATACCCCTTTCCCCCTGAGAATTATCAGTCCACTCCCTTTCTATGCCCCTGATTCTATTATATTCACCAGATTATTCTGTTCCTAGGGTTTTTAATTCACTTGATTTTTAGGTTCACTTGTTGATAGATATGTATTTGTTGTTCATAATTTTTCTCTTTACTTTTTTCTTCTTCCTCTTCTTTAAGAATACCTTTCAGCATTTCATATAATACTGGTTTGGTGGTGATGAACTCCTTCAGCTTTTTCTTATCTGTGAAGCTCTTTATCTGCCCTTCAATTCTGAATGATAGCTTTGCTGGGTAGAGTAATCTTGGTTGTAGGTTCTTGCTATTCATCACATTGAAAATTTCTTGCCACTCCCGTCTGGCCTGCATAGTTTCTGTTGAGAAGTCAGCTGACAGTCGTATGGGTGCTCCCTTGTAGGTAACTAACTGTTTTTCTCTTGATGCTTTTAAGATTCTCTCTTTGTCTTTTGCTCTTGGCATTTTAATTATAATGTGTCTTGGTGTGGTCCTCTTTGGATTCCTTTTGTTTGGGGTTCTGTGCGCTTCCTGGACTTGTAAGTCTATTTCTTTCACCAGGTGGGGGAAGTTTTCGGTCATTATTTCTTCAAATAAGTTTTCAGTATCTTGCTCTCTCTCTTCTTCTGGCACGCCATAATTCTGATGTTGGTACTCTTGAAGTTGTCCCAGAGGCTTCTTACACTATCTTCAACTTTTTGCATTTTTTTTTTTTGCTTTTTGCTTTTTCTGTTGAATGATTTTTGCTTCTTTGTATTTCAATTCTTTGACTTGATTTTTGTGTTCCTCTAGTCTGTTTTTGGGTCTCTGTATAATATTTTTTATTTCAGTCAGTGTATGTTTAATTTCTAGTTGGTCCTTTTTCATATCTTCGAGGGTCTCGTTATATTTATTGGCCTTTTCTAGGATATTCTTAAAAAGCCTTATAACCGTGGTTTTGAATTCTATATCCAGTCGTTTGTTTTCCTCCATTTCTTTCATTTGTGATCTGATTCTTTAACGCCACATTTTCACTGCTTCCCTGAGTTGGTAAGGTAGATTTGTGTGCTAGGTTTCCTATATGGCCCAGTGGGTCTGCCTTCCCAGTTAACCTGAGGTGGACACTCTTGGTGCACCCCTTTGTGGACTGTGCATACAGCCTTGTTGTAATTAAGTCTTGATTGTTGTTGGTATCACTGGGAAGAATTGACCTCCAGGCCAGTTGGCTGTAAGGATCAGCTGTGTCTATGCTGGGAGAAGTTCGGTGCTGGAGACAGCCTTATAGGATTAGACTTGCCAAATTGCAATAGCCTCTGTGCTCAGCTTGGATGGGGTGGGGTCTCAGTCTTGGCTTCCCGTCAGCCTTGCCCTTGCGCGCACGTGCGCGCCTTCAGACCTTTGCCTTCCCGGCTCCCGAGTCTCCGCCCGAGAGTCCAGACTCCCCCCACAAGAGCGTGGGTCCCCAGGGGCTCGCCTGGAACTGGGGTTCACTGCAGTGAGAACTGGGGCTCAGTGAGTCAGGAGCCTCCGACTTCCTTCCACTAGGGAAAGCCTGTGGCAACCTCCACAGCCTTTGTGCGCACTGGCACGCGCGCGAGCGCTTTCAGGCCTCCGCCTTCCCTGGCTCCCGAGTCTCCGCGCGAGAGTCCAGATTCCCCCCACAAGAGCATGGGTCCCCAGGGGCTCGCCTGGAACCGGGGTTCAGTGCAGTCAGAACTGGGGCCCAGTGCAGTCAGGAGCCTCTGACTCCCTTCCACTCGGGAAAACCTGTGGCAACCTCCGCAGCCCTTGTGCGCACTGGCACGCACATGCCTTCAGACTTCTGCCTTCCCCAGCTCCCGAGTCTCCGCCCGAGAATCCAGACTCCCCCCACAAGAGCGTGGGTCCCTAGGGGCTTGCCCGGAACTGGGGTTCAGTGCAGTCAGAACTGCGGTTCAGTGCAGTCGGGGGGCTTCCTTCCCCCTTCCGCCAGAGAAAGTCAGCCAGGCTCTCAGCCGCCCTTCCTCTCTGCATGCACAAGGACCCTTTGCCGTACCTCCAATTCTCTGTGAGCTTTTCTCTTTCCTTCTAGTTGTAGAATTTTCACTCAGCCAGCTTTCCTGTGGTTCTGGATGGTGTCCGTTCTGTCTTTTAGTTGTAGTTTTGAAATTGTTGTGCGAGGCAGCAGTTTAGGTGTTTACCTATGCCGCCATCTTGGTTTCTCCAGTACCAGACAGTTTTAAGAACAATGGCTTTGTAATATCGTGTGTTGTCTGGTATTGAGATCCGTCCTACTTTGTTCTTCTTCCTCAGTATTGCTGCAGCTATTCGGGGTCTTTTTTTATTCCAGATGGATTTTTGGAGAGTTCGTTCTGGGTCTGTGAAATATGCAGTTGGTATTTTAATGGGGGGTGCATTGAATCTATAGATTGCTTTGGGTAGTATGGACATTTTAATGATGTTGATTCTACCAATCCATGAACACGGTATGTTCTTCCATCTGTTTATGTCTTCCTCTATCTCTTTTTTCAGTGTCCTGTAATTTTCTGAGTACAGGTATTTTACCTCCTTAGTTAAGTTTATTCCTTGGTTTCTTAACTTTTTTGGTGTGATGGTAAATGGGATTGGTTTTTTAAATCTCTCTTTCTGTCACTTCAGTATTGGTGTATATAAATGCAATAAATTTCTTGGCATTAATTTTGTATCCTGCTACATTGCTGAATTCATTTATTAAGTGTAATAATATTTTTGTTTTTCTTTATAGATTAAGGTATTACATATGTGTCCTTATCCCCGTCATTGCCTTCCCACCCCCCCACTCATGCTTTCACTCCCCTGGTGTCTGTGTCCATTGGTTAGTCTTATATGCATGCATACAAGTGCTTTGATTGATCTCTCGCCCTCATCCCCATCCTCCCCTACATTCCCTCTGAGGTTTGATGGTCTGATCAATGCTTCTCTGTCTCTGGATCTGTTTTTCTTCATCAGTTTATGTTGTTCATTATATTCCACAAATGAGTGAGATCATGTGATATTTATCTTTCTCTGACTGGCTTATATCGCTTAACATAATGCTCTCCAGTTCCATCCAGGCTGTTGCAAATGCTAAGAATTCCTTCTTTTTCATTTCAGTGTAGTATTCCATTGTGTAAATGTACCACATTTTTTTAATCCACTCATCTGGTGATTGGCACTTAGGATGTTTCCAAATCTTAGCTATGGTGGATTGTGCTGTTATGAACATAGGGGTGTATATATTCTTTGTGATTGGTGTTTCTATTTTCTTAGGATGTATTTCTAGAAGTGGAATCGCTGGGTCAAATGGGAGTTCCATTTTTAGTTTTTTGAGGCAACTCCATACTTTTCTTCACAATGGCTGCACCAGCCTGCATTCCCACCAGCAGTGCACGAGGGTTCCCTTTTCTCTGCATCTTCGCTAGCACTTGGCATTTGTTGATGATAACCATTCTGACACGTGTGGGATCGTACCACATTGTTGTTTTGATTTGCATCTCTCAGATGATTAGTGACTTTGAGCATGTTTTCATATGTCTCTTGGCTTTCCTTATGTCCTCTTTCGAAAAGTATCTATTTGGTCTGTTGCCCATTTTTTGATTAGGTTGTTTATCTCCGTTTTGTTAAGTTACATGAGTTCCCTGTAAATATTGGAGATTAAACCCTTATCAGCAATAACATTGGCAAATATGTTCTCCCATGCAGTGGGCTTTTTTTTTTGGAGGGGGTGTTATTTATGGGTTATTTTGCTGTACAGAACATTTTTATTTTGATGTAGTCCCATTTTTTTTCTCTTTAGTTTCCATTGCCCTAGGAGCTGTTTCAGTGAATCTTCAGCACATGTCTGAGATTTCGCTGCCTTTGGATTCCTCTAAGATTTTTATGGTTTCCCATCTTATGTTTAAGTCATGTATTCATTTTGAGTTTATTTTTGTGCATGGTGTAAGTTGGTGGTCTAGTTTCATTTTTTTGCATGTATCTGTCCAATTTTCCCAACACCATTTATTGAACTTACTCCATTGTATGCCCTTCCCTAGTTTGTCAAATATTAATGTATCATAAGTGTTTGGGTCCACATCTTTGTTCTCTATTCTATTTCATTGGTCTACATGTCTCTTCTTGTACCAGTACCAGGCAGTTTTGAGAACAGTGGCTTTGTAATACAGCTTGATATCTGGTGTTGAGATCCCTCCTAATTTTTTCTTCTTTCTCAGGATTGCTGCAGCTATTCAGGGTCTTTTTTTTATTGCAGATAAATTTTTGGAGAGTTTTTTTCCTGGTCTGTGAAATATGCCTTTGGTATTGTAATGGGGATTGCAATGAATCTGTATATTGCTTTGGGTAGTATGGATATTTTATTGATGTTGATTCTACCAATCCATGAATACAGTATGTTCTTCCATCTGTTTATGTCTTCTTCTATCAGGTCCTTTACTTCCTTAGTTAAGTTTATTCCTAGGTTTTTAAATTTTTTGGCGCAATGGTAAATGGGATTGTAAATTCACTATTGGTGTATAAAAATACCATAGATTTCTGGGTGTTAATTTTGTATCCTGCTACATTGCCCAATTCATGTATTAATTCTAATAATTTTTTGGTGGAGTCTTTAGGGTTTTCTATGTACAATCTCATGTCATCTGCAAATAATGAGCATTTTATGTGTTCTTTAAAATATGGATACCTTTTATCTCTTCCTCTTGTCTAATTCCTATGGATAGCACTTCCAGTACCATGTCAAACAGGAGTGGTGAAAGTGGGCATCCTGTATTGTTTCTGTTCTTAGGTTTAATGGTTTATTTTTGCCCATTCAGTATGATATTGGCTGTATATTTGTCTTATAAGGCTTTTATTATGTTGAGGTATGATCCCTCTAGTCACACTTTGCAGAGGGTTTTTATCAAGAAAGGGTGTTGAATTTTGTCAAATGCTTTTTCTGCATCAATTGATATGATTATGTGATTTTTATCTCTCAATTTGTTTATGTGATGTATCATGTTTATTGATTTGTGGATATTGTACCATCCTTGCATTCCTGGGATAAATCCTATGTGGTCATGGTATATGATCATTCTGATGTAATGCTGGATCTGATTTGCTGGAATTTTTTGAGGATTTTGGTATCTATGTTTATGAGTGATATTGGCCTATAATTCTCTTTCTTTGTATTGTCTTTATCTGGTTTTGGTATTGGGATAATGTTGGCTTCATAGAATGAGGTTGGAATTGTTGCTTTCTCTTGAATTTTTTGAGTAGTCTGAAAAGGACAGGTTTTAGTTCTTATTAGAATGTTTGGTAGATATGGTCCTCTGCTTCTTCTAGTCTACTGTTGATGCTTTCCATTGGGTTCTTTATTGCAGTGATGTCATTTTTCATTTCTTCTTGGTTCTTCTTCATTTCCTCTTGTTTTTTACACATATTGTTGAATTTGTCTTCCATCCTTTTCAGTGTCCTTATGTCCATTTCTCTGAATTATTTCTCTGACATATTGCCTGCCTCTATTTTGTTTACTTCCTTTTTTGGTGATTCCTCCTTTTCTTTCATGTGGGGGATGTTTCTTTTTCTCTCCATGTAGCTCTCTCTCTCCTGCATTGACTTGAAGCCACAAAATACAACATGACAAGACACAACACAGAGGGCACCAATCACAAATGTATTTATGTTACCAATAACCCCAAATAATGGTGACCACCAGAGAAAAGAGAATTAGGGTAGAGAAAAGAGTGCAAAAATGATATTGAGAAAAGGAAAATGTAAGAGAGAAAAAAAGAAGAAGAAAGAAGGGGAAAATGTATATGTATGTGGAGAAAACTCCAAAAAACCAACAACTAATCCAAAAAATGCAAACAACAAACACCCAGTAAAGAAGGAGAGGAGCTGAGTCTGAAGTGGCAAAGGTTATTTCAAGAAGGTAAGGTCAAGGCATTGAATGAATGGTGTAATGGCCACAATTCAGTTTAGAGGGTGTAGAAGGAGAATGCATGTATAAGAAGAAAAGTAATAAACAAAATACTAAAAAAGGTAGAAAATAATAATTGAAAAAAATTAACTCAAAAGTATTAAAAAATATACATGAAAGAAAATTATATATATATAAATTTTCCCTTTCTTTAATCTATCTATCTATGTATTCACCATTTTTGGAAAAGGAGAATAGAGAGCAGATAAGCCAGTGTTGGTTATTGAAACTAATTAAGCTATTAGTAGAAGAAGAAAGAACAAGAGAGGATTGGAAAAACAAAAGCATAAAATACAAAAACAAAACAAAATAAACAATCAAACAACAACAACAAGAAAGAGAGAATGAAAAAAAATTTGGCTAGTGAAGAAAGAGAAAAGAGATGTGTGCATGGACTTGGAGCAGGGAGAGGAAATTAGATATATGAGTAGGCCAACAGAGACTACTTTAATAGTAATGTGTCAATAAAGCCAATAAAATAGATCAATTTTTAACAGGAAGTAAAAAGGGAGGATAGAAAAAAACTAAAGCAGGAACAGGAGAAGAGGAACAGGATGAAAAAGGGAAAAGTGAAGAAGAAAGTGTTGGCATAAATGAAAACATGAGATAGAGTAAAATAATGATAAAAATAAAATATAGAATGTAGAACACTAATCAAAAATTTTTTAAATGGTAAAAATTATAATAAAATATAATAATAAAAAATAAAGTGAAAAACATTTTCAGTTTCTTAATTAAAACCTTACAAATGAAAAAGTGAAGTAGTGAAGTTTGTTTTCTTCAGCAGAGCTTCAATGCCCCATGGGGTCTGGTTTAAGTCCCCTCTCTACTGTTCTGCCTGCCATGTCTCAGTTTCCTGTCAGGGAGTCAGCACAGTGTTGAAGTTCTCAGCAATCCACCTCTCCTCTTTGTCATACACCACAACCTTGGTTTCAAGCAGGCGGAATCAATCTGCCCACTTTGTTTTTCTGCCTGCTTTCAGTTGTATTTCACAAGTGTCTATTTCTGATATGGCCGCTAGGTGGAGGTGTTTCTGTATTAGTTTCTGGAATCAAATGGCTCCTCAATCCAGTCCCCAGGGCTCCCTGGGGTTTTAGAATCTTTTTTTCCCTGCTGTGCCCAAGACTGTGTGTGGCTGCACTGCTAGGAAGAGCCTGGTCTTCAGGAGAAAAATGTCTGTTCAGGATTGGAGGGACGGACTGTCCCAGAGCTGGCTTCCTGCTCCTCTCCCTATTCTGCTCCCCAGTTTCCACAAAAACCACCTTCCCCTTCAGTCTTGGTGAGTACCTTTAATTGAAAGATCCTATGCACTGGATTTAGCAAGTAAAAGCAAGGAAGTTATAAAGACAGATCAACTGCGCTGCCTTGTGTCTTTCTCCACCCCCCTCCCACCCCACCCCCTGGCACTGTGCGACTGGTATAGAACCTCAGGTTGCCTTTCTGGGTGCGGTATCCCATGGCTGTGGGCTCAGATCTAGAGTCCCCCACTTCCAGCAGCCCTGTGGTTTCACTGACCTCAAGGGACTACATTCAAGGGCTACACTGACCTCAAGGAACTCGGATTTGGTGCAGCACAGTCTCCCTCTGAGACTCTAGTTCCAGCTGCATGAATTTCTCCCTTCAGTCTAGATCCCTGATTCCACCTCTCTCCAGTCAATCTCTGACCTTTCCATCCACAGATTGCCTCAACAGCTGTGTTTAACTCACCAATTCCAGGTGGATGTTATTCGATTCAGCTGTTTCTTCTATCTGCTCTGTGAGAAGGTGCAGGACCCGTCTGCCTATTTGGCCACCACCTTGTCTCCCCCTGGACAAACTTTTTAGGTGCCTGTGGCCAGGGAGGCTGTAGTCTCGGTGTTTGTGGGTTCACAGCTGAGGCAGCTGGACCCTGGGCATTGTGGCTGTAGGGTCCAGGGAGGTATCCAAGGTCTCCCCATGTGAAGGTAAGGCTGGGCTTCCGATCACAACTTCTCTCCCCTTCAAGATGGCGCAGTCTCTGTGGCAGAGCTGGCTGCCCCAGAATAGATTTCAGTAGTAGTAGAGGCTGTCTGGCCAGGGAAGCCTGGTGTGCCAGTCCCTAACAATCCTGTGGAATATAACTGTCCCTCTGTCACAAATACACACACTCCCCACATATCCATGCACTTGCCTTTCTCTCTCTCTCTCACTCACACTATCTTGCTCACCACCGTCCTGTTGGCTGCCATCTTCCCTGTTCCCTATATCACCCATCTTTTTAAAAGGTCTCTTGACCATATTTCCCCTCCAGCTTATCTCTCAAACCCACTTCAGTCACTCCAAAATTCTACCCAGAATGCTCTTTATTAAGGTCACCAGTTCCCTCCACGGTGGCTAAACCAAATGGTTACCACTGATTCATCTTGTATATGGCTTTAATTTCATTCCAAACTGAAGGACTACCTTTGGCACAGTTTGTAGGTTAGTCCCAGTGGTAACAAGCCCTGTCAGATTTGTATATATTGGAGTGTCTTAATTTTTCTCAGTTTTTTGTTTATATTTTTAAATTACATTTATTGAGGTAATATTGCTTATAACATTATATAATTTCACTCATACAACATTATAATTCAACAGCTGTATACTTTATTGTGTTCTCACAACCAAAGTGAAGTTTTCTTCCATATATTTGACAACCTTTACCCACTTTGCTCTCCCCTCAACCACCTTTCCATCTGGTAACCACCATTTTGTTGCCTGTATTTTTATTTGTCCACTAGTGGCCTGGTGCATGAAATTCGTGCACAGGGGGATGTTCCTCAGCCCGGCCTGCACCCTCTCCAATCTGGGACCCCTCAAAGGATGTCCTACTGCCAGTTTACAGGATCAGGCCTAAACCGGCAGTTGGATATTCCTCTCATAATCCGGGACTGCTGGCTCCAGCCGCTCACCTGCCTGCCTGACTGCTTAATTGCCCCTAATGACTCTGCCTGCCGGCCTGTTCATCCCCAACTGCCCCGCCCCCCCGCCAGCCTGATCACCCCCAACTGCCCCCTGGGCCAGTGTGCTAACCCCCAACTGCTTCCCCTGCTGCCCTGCTCACCCCCAATTGCCCCCCTTACTGGCCTGCTCACCCCCACCTTCCCTCCCCACTGGCCTGCTAGCCCCCAACTTCCCCCCTGCTGGCCTGTTCACTCCAAACTGCCCCCCCCGCTATCCTGATCACCTCCAACTGACCCCCACTGATGTCCTGCTCACCCCCAACTGGTCCCCCTGCTGGTATGCTTACCCCCAACGGCTCCGCCCCCCACCAGCCTGATCACCCACAACTGCCGTCCCATCTTGGCCTGATCACCCCCTGGTGACCCAAGCTCCCAGGCCCTCCTTTTTTCTTTTTTTTTTTTTCTCAGCGCCTCCTTGAGCAGAGGCCAGGGCCAGCCAGGGTGGGCGGGAAGCTTGGATTCCTCCATCGCCGGGGCAACCCAAGCCTCCTGCTCGCTCCAGCTCAGTGGCCGCCGCCATCTTGGTTGGGTTAATTTGCATACTTTCTCCTGATTGGCTGGTGGGCATGGCTTGTGGGAGTAGCAGAGGTATGCTCAATTTGCATGTTTCTCTTTTATTAGTGTAGATTTGTTGTTGTTTTGTTTTATATCCCACATTTAGTGAAATCATACAATTTTTTCCTTTCCCATTTGACTTATCTCACTTAGCATAATACTCTTCATAATACTCTTCAGTTCGATTCATGTTGTCACAAGTGGGAATATTTCATCTTTTTATGTTTGAGCAGTATTACATTATATATGCACCATACCTTTATCCATTTAACCATGCAGGGAAACTTAAGTTGTTTCCTTGTCTTGGCTATTGTAAATAATGCTGCAATGAACACAGGGGTACATATATCTTTATGAATAAGTGTTTTTTAATTTGGGGGGTAAATACTAATATTGCTGGGTCATATGGAATGTCTACTCTTAATTTTGTGAGGAACCCTCATACTCTTTTCCATAGTGGTTGCATCAATTTACATTCCCACCTGTAGTTTACATTCCCTTTTCTCCATATCCACTCCAACACTGTTATTTGCTGTCTTTTTAATAATAACCTTTCCAACAGGAGTGAGGGTATATCTCATTGGGGTTATTATTTGTATTTCAGTAATAATGAGTGATGTTTAATATCTTTTATTATGTCTGTTGGCTATCTGTATGTCTTCCTTGGAAAAAGATCTATTCAGGTCTTCTGCCAACTTTTAAAATCAGATTGTTTGTTTTTTGTTATTGAGTTGTATGAGTTCTTTATATATTTTAGATATTAACCCCTTATGTTAAGTATCATCCTATCTAATAAAGAGGGAATATGCTAATTGACCCTCACGCTGTTGCAAAGATGGCAGCACACACAGCCAATAAGGAGGGAATATGTTAATTGTCTGACACGCCCTCAAAGATGGCAGCACCTGCAGCCACAAGATGACAGCACCCAGTCCCCTCACCCCCGCCAGGGCGGCAGGCACGCGGCTGGGACTGGGGCAGTCCGCACGCCTGCCTCCAGAGTTCCCTGGTCCCCTCAGCCTTCCAGCTGCCCAGGGCTGGCCTGTGGCACAGGCAAGCCTCAGATGGTGGCTGCCCAGCCAATGCCTGAGGCACAGGCAAGCCTCGGATGGCAGCTGCCCAGCCACCCAGGGCTGGCTCGAGGCATAGGTAACCAGAGCTGGCCAAGGCTTGCACTGTTGGCAGTGGCAGCAGCAGAGGTGTTATGGGGGTATTGCCTTCCCCTGATTGCTGGGTTGCCTCCCGCCCCTGAGGGCTACTGGACTGTGAGAGGGGGCAGGCCAGGCTGAGGAACCCCTGCTCCAGTGCATGAATTTTCATGCACCGGGTCTCTAGTTTGTAAATATTATTTCCCATTTGCTTGGTTGCCCTTTGTTTTATTGGTTTCTTTTGCTGTGCAGAAGGTTTTCAGTTTGATATATTCCCATTTGTTTATATTAGCTTTTACATCCCTTGCCTTTGAGGTCAAGTTCAAAAAACCCTTTTAAGACAAATCTCTACAAGCATGTTTTCTTCTCTAGTCAAACTTTTAATCCATTTTGATGTGTGTGTGTGTGTGTGTGTGTGTGTGTGTGTGTGTGTGTGTGTGGTATAAGATAGTAGTCTATTTTGAACACACAATATAGTGCACAGATGATGTATTGTAGAATTATGTACCTGAAACCTGTATAATTTTGTTAATCAGTGTCACCCCAATAAGTTCAATAAAAAGGAAAAAAAAATAGAAGTTAAAGAGAGTAGTCTATTTTAATTGCTTTGCATATGACAGTCCAGTTTTCCCAACACCATTTATTGAAGAGACTTTTCTTCATCCATTTTATATTCTTGGTTCCTTTGTTAAATATTAGTTTCCTATATATCTTTAGGTTTATTTATGGGCTGTCAATTCTGTACCAGTAGTCTATGAGCCTGTTTTTTTTCCCTGCCAATATTATACTGTTTTAGTTACTATAGCCTTGTAGTATAGTTTGAAGTCAGAGAGTATGATACCTCAGATTTGTTCTTATTTTCCTCAGGATTGTTGTGGTCCCATACAAATATAAGATTTTTTTCTTATTTCTGTGAAAAATACCTTTGCAAGTTTGATAGGTATTGGATTAAATCTGTAGATTGCTTTAGATAATATGGCCATTTTAGCAATGTTAATTCTTCCAATCCGTGAATATGGAATATGTTTCCATGCCTCTGTCTTCTTCAATTTGTGTTACCAGTGTCTTGCAGTTTTCAGTTATAGTTTCTTTACCTCCTTTGCTAAATTTATTTCTAGGTATTTTATTCTATTTGTTTTAATTGTAAATGAGATTTTTTTTCACTTCTGTTTTTGATATTTTGTTATTAGCATATAGAAATGCAACAGAGCTGCAAATTTACTGTGTTCATTTATTGTTTCTAATAATTTTTTGTGATGTCTTTAGGGTTTTCCATGTATGAAATTATGTCATCTGCAAATAGTGAGTTTTACTTTTTTCTTCCCAAATCTGATGCCTCATTTATTTTACTTGGATGATTGCTCTGTCTAATACTTCCAGTACCAAGTGTGAATCCTTCTGTTGTTTCTGACCTTAGAGGAAAGGTTTTCAGTTTTTTACCATTGAGTATGATGTTAGATGATGGTTTTTTATATATGACCTTTATTAGGTTTCCTTCTATACCCATTTTGTTGAGAGTTGTTTTCATAAATGGATATTGTATCTTGTCAATTGATTTTTCTGTATATATGGAGTTGATCATATAAATTTTATATTTTGTTTTGTTAATTTGGTATATCACATTTGTGGATCTTGAATTATTCTAGCATCTATGGGATGAACCTCACTTGGTCATGTTGTAGGATCCTATTAATGCAATGCTGTATTTGATTTGCTATCATTTGTTTAGGATTTTTTAATGTAGGTTCAACAGAGGTACTGGCCTCTTTTTGTGTGTGATGTCCTTACTTGGTTATGATATCAGGATGGTTTTGGATTTTAAAAGGTGCTGGGAAGTATTTTTCTCTTCTCAATTTTTGCATGATTTTGAGAAGGATAGGTATTAAATCTTTTTTTTTTTTAATGTTTTGTAGAATTCACCAGTGAAGACATCATGTCCTGGACTTTTTTTAAGGGGGGGTTATTATTACTATTTCAACTACTTTACTAGTGATTTGCCTATTTATGTTGTACACTTCTTCATAATTTGGCCAAAGAAAGTTGTATATTTCTAAAAATTTGTCCATTTCTTCTAAATTGTCAAATTTTGTGATTTATAGCCTTTCATGTTATTTCTGTATAACGTTTGTATTTCTGTGGTGTCCGCAAATTCTCCCCTTTTAATTTTATTTTAAACATTTATTTATTTATTTTTAGTTTTCCCTCTTTGTTCTTTAGTGAGTCTACCTTGAGGTTCAACAATTTTGTTTATCTTTTCAAAGAAGCAACTTGTTTCATTATTTTTTTCTATTGTGTTTTTATTCTTTATTTCATTTATTTCTACTGTGATTTTTATTGTATTTTCTAACCTGGTGTTTCATTTGTATTTCTTTTTCTAATTTCTTAAGGTGTAATGTTAGATTGTCTATTTGAGTTTTTTTATTGTTCCTTAAAGTAGGCCTGCATAGTTTATAAACATTTTTCTTAGTTTGCTGCATCTTCCAAATTTTGATGTCATATTTTCATTTTTGACCACATACCTTTTCTTTTTTTGCATTGTATTTATTTATTTTTAATTTTTATTAAATCTTTATTGTTGAAAGTATTACACATGTCTCCATTCCCCCTCCCATTGATCCCTTCAGGTCCACCCCCACCACCTGTCCAGGCCTTCACCATCTTATTGTCTGCATCAATGGGTTATGCATATATGCAAAAAAGTTCTTGGTTTGATCTCATCCCAACCTCTTCCACCTTTCCTCTGAAATTACACAGCCTGTTCTCTACTTCTATGTCTCTGGATCAATTTTCTTCAACAGTTTATTTTGTTCATTAGATTGCACATATGAATGAGATCATGTGATACTTGTCTTTCTCTGACTGGCTTATTTCGCTTACCATAATACTCTCCAGGTCCCTCCATGTTGTCTCAAAGGGTAAGAGATCCTTTTTTATAGCGGCATAGTACTCCATAGTGTAAATGTACTACAGCTTTCTTATCACTCATCCACTGATGGGTACTTGGGTTGTTTCAAGATCTTAGCTATTGTAAATTGTGCTGCTGTGAACATAGGGGTGCATGCATTCTTTATGATTGCTGTTTCAGGTTTCTTAGGATATATTCCTAGAAGTGGGACCACTGGGTCAAATGGTAGTTCAATATTTACTTTTTTGAGAAAACTTCATACTATATTTCATAATGGCTGCACAGTCTGCATTCCCACCAGCAGTGTACTAGGGATCCCTTTTCTCCACGTCTTCGCCAACACTTGTCTTTTGTTGATCGTAGCCATTCTGTCAGGTATAAGGTACCTCACTGCCATTTTTAACATTTCTTTATTGATTCAGGTATTATGTATGTGTCCTTATCCCACCACTTTCCCCCCAACTCCTACCCCCCACCCTCTCCACCTCCCCACTCATGCCCTCACCCCCCTGATGTCTATGTCCATTGGTTAGGTTTATATACATGCATATAAGTCCTTTGGTTGATCCCTATCCCTTACCCCACCCACCCCTTCCTTCCCTCTGAGGTTTGACGGTCTGATCGATGCTTCTCTGACTCTGGATATGTTTTTGTTCATCAGTGTATGTTGTTCATTATATTCCATAAATGAGTGAGATCATGTGATATTTCTCTTTCTCTGACTGGCTTATATCAGTTAGAACAGGGGTGGGCAAACTTTTTGACTCGAGGGCCACAATGGGTTCTTAAACTGGACCGGAGGGCCGGAACAAAAGCATGGATGGAGTGTTTGTGTGAACTAATATAAATTCAAAGCAAACATCATTACATAAAAGGGTACGGTCTTTTTTTTATTTCAATAGTTTTATTCATTTCAAACATTTTAACAAGAAGAATGTAAACACTATTATAATTTGAAACTTCAAAAAATGGAGGAATCATAGCACAATAACATACCTTATATTGAAGATGGCAAAGGCAAAATAAAATTGCCTAACAAAAGAAAGGTACAAAAATCCTTTCAAATTAAACTTAAATATAATAAAATAATTTAAAACTAAAACAAATAGAAAAGAACAAAATGTGTAAACAGTAAATTAAACATTTTCTTTAGTGCAACTTCCAAATTATGCCCGGGACGTAGATGTAGATGGCAATGTAGACTGGGTTGAAAGGTTTTTGGTCTTTAAAACATCAACTTCAGTGGGAACAGTGTTGTTGGTCTCCTTTTTTAGCTAATGCATCAAAGTCTGGAGTTAGTTTTGTTGTGGCTATTCTCAGGATAGATCTGAGGTGTTCGTCAGTTAAGCTGGATCTGTGAGGGGCTTTGTTGATGTTCATGACGCTAAATGTCTGCTCACAAACATAGGTTGACCCAAACAGCACCAGTATCTTCTGTGCCATCCTCCGGATGTTTGGAAAAGTGGCTTCATTAAGTGAAGCATAAAAGTCTCTTAGTTCAAGAGAGCTGAATTTCTCCTTTAGGACAAAGTCAGACTGAAGATCGATGAGTTCCAGTTGCACCTCTTCTGGTGCTGTTTCAGGGTTTTGTGACAAAGGACAGGCCACCAGTTGAAGTGACTGGTCAATTTTTTCAACATCAGAAAACCGAAGACAGAATTCTGCATGCAGGTCATCCCGTGATTTGCTGTATTTCTTCACGTTTTGGATGGTCTCCTTCTGTGTGGCTAGCGTGGCAAAATGAGTGAAGACTTTGTCTGAAATTTGTCTGGAAAAGAAAATCAGCTTCGATTTAAAGGCTTTCACATTAGTGTACATGTCATGTACATACTGATCTTTTCCCTGTAGCTTCACATTTAGCACATTCAAATGTGAAAATATATCTACAGCAAATGCAAAGTCACACAGCCAATTCTTGTCACTCAGCTCAGTAAATTCGTCAGACTTCCCCTTTAATTTCAAAAATGCACCAATCTCTTCTTTGAGCTCCCACACTCGTTGGAAAACTTTGCCCAAACTCAACCAGCGGACACGAGAGTAGTAAAGTAAGTCGTGGTGATCCGCATCAGTTTCCTCCAGAAACTTAATAAACTGACGGTGCTGAAGTCCCTTTGCTCGAATGAAATTAACAAGCTTTACGACTGGATTAACAACATGATTAAGTTGTAATATAGACTTGCACAATGATTCCTGGTGAATAATACAGTGAAGAAAAATAACATCTTGGTTAGGGTTCTGCTCTTTCACTTTATCCTGAATTCTTTTTAGCAGTCCAACATTTTTTCCAGTTAAATTTGGAGATCCATCTGTCGTGACATTAGCAAGTTTACTCCATGGTAGCTTCATTTTCTCGATGACAGTAGACACCCGGTCATACAAGTCCTCTCCCCGTGTTTTTCCTCTCAGTGGCTCCATGGCTAAAAACTCCTCTGTAATTTCAAAATTGTCACTAATCCCTCGGATAAAAATTAAGAGCTGAGCAGTGTCCTTTACGTCATTACTTTCATCCAATGCTAGTGAATAAAACTTAAAGAACTCTGCCTTACTATTTAACTTGCTGGCCAAGTCTTCATCAATCAGTTCCACTCGACGAGTCACTGTCCTGTGCGATAAGCTGAGTTTTTCAAACTTGCCTTTGCTCTCTGGACACAAGAGACCTGCTGTCTCTATCATACATTCTTTCAAAAACTCACCTTCAGAGAGAGGTTTGCTAGCTTTTGCTAATTTGAATGATAGCATAAAACTTGCTTTGGTAGTTGTCTCTTAAATTGCAGTTTGTCTGTGAAAGACATTTTGCTGAGCCTGTAATTTAGGCATCAACCTCTGTGCAGTAGCCTCCCGTTCTTGAGGCGACTGCTTGTTAGCATAGTTGCCATGCTTTGTGGCAAAGTGACCGCTGAGATTGTACTCTTTGAAGACTGCAAGTGTTTCCTGGTATATCAGACATACCGGCATTGATCGGACTTCGGTGAAAAAATATTTTGTTGTCCACTCCCTCTTAAACACTTGACATTCACTGTCCACTTTCCTTTTCTTTGGTCCACTCATGTTTAATATTGGGCTAAAAGCAACAGTACCATTCTCTTATTAAATTCTTTACTAAAATAAGACAGTAAAGTATAAGAACAAGTGATTAAATTTGCTCTACTATAACATTTTTGGTCTTCTAAAAATATATATATAACAAAATCATCTGAAAAAGTTCAGACATGGGACAGAGGCACACCCTGACCATAGAGAACAACCCCTTTCCTCCATAGGAAACCTGTGTATCTTTCACACAGGGTCTTCGTTTATGGTAACACACATAGCTGCACATTGCTGTGTCTTCCAGACACACTTGTATGGGAGGTGCTAGGGCAGTGCAAAACATGGGTAACCAGTAGTTACCACTAGCACGTCCGTTACTGGCAAAAAACAGCCGCAGTGCACATAGTGTGAAAGAGCCCATTATCAATGTCAGATTGCATCCACTGGACTCTATAAAAACAACCAAGTGCCACTTTTAAATGCCCATTGCAACAGTTTTTCTTATTAAAAGCTGGAAATGGCAGGATATTTATATATATACCCCTACTGTGACAGCCTGGCAGAGCATTACAAAGGAGAAAACCCAGCATCTGGTGATGTCCATAAGTACAAGACTTCAGGCTGTCATTACCAGGAAAGGGTTTCATCCAAGTATTAGATATGAACATTTGATTTTCAGTTTTTCATTTGTCCAATTACTTCTAAAACCCTGAAATTAAGCGATTTTGTAATAAAATCTTTAGTTCATCACATTTCTATACAATCTTTTTGTTCAACCCACTGAATTAGGGTTCGTTCACACTAGCCGTGCTGCCGTTGTAGTGTGGTGCAGTACTGCAATGCAGCGCAGCTAGGGTTAATGCAGGGTACACAGGTTTCCATCATGTTTGCGTTGATGCTAATGTGCAGTGGTGCATGTTAACACAAATGCCCTGTAGCACGCATTTTTACAGGCGCAAGGGGGAGAAGCAAACGCAGTGCAAAATGCATTTGTTTTGCCGCTAACACATGCGGTTAGTGGCCACGGTAGCATTACTGATACCGCATCCATATCAGCAAAAAAATGCAGCCGCAGCATGGCTAGTGTGACATGTCCTCTGTATGTCTTTTTCCCTGCTGCGCGCATCTGCAGTGGGAAAAAAAAAAAAAAAAACTGCAGTGGATACAAGCCCTAAAAGCTGAAAGTCTTTGTTGTTTTATTAACAAGTCATTGTGATGTACAGAATGTGGGAACAGGAAAAAATTGTGTTTGAGTAGAGCTCTTAATCTTACCTCAGAAAGGCTCTGATACTGTGCTCTCCAGGGGCATGTCTCCCTACATCACCATGATAACGTGTCTACGCATTCCCAGGGTGATGTCGGGAGACGTGTCCGTGGGCATTACAAGGAGCCTCTGGAAGATTGAGAGGTTGTTCCTTCTACTGAATAGGCGGATATAAATCCGCCCACTCAGAAGAAGGAGCTGTGGCAGTGTTTCCCGATGTTGCCATGTTAACACTGCTGCTGGTGAAGGAGCAGAGGGGAGAGCAAGAGAACCCTCCGCTCTTTCGGCTCCGCGGGCTGGAGAGAACAGCCGAACGGGCCGGATCTGGCCCGCGGGCCGTAGTTTGCCCACGGCTGACTTAGAATAATACACTCCAGTTCCATCCATGCGGTTGCAAATGGTAAGAATTCCTTCTTTTTTACCACAGCAAAGTATTCCATTGTGCAGATGTACCACAGTTTTCTAATCCACTCATCTGCTGATGGGCACTAAGGCTGTTTCCAAATCTTAGCTATGGTAAATTGTGCTGCTGTGAATATAGGGGTGCATATATCCTTTCTGATTGGTGTTTCCAGTTTCTTGGGATATATTCCTAGAAGTGGGATGACTGGGTCAAATGGGAGTTCCATTTTTAGGTTTTTGAGGAAACTTCATACTGTTCTCCACAGTGGCTGCACCAGTCTGCATTCCCACCAGCAGAGCACAAGGGTTTCTTTTTCTCCTCATCCTTGCCAGCACTTGTCATTGATTGATTCATTGATGGTAGCCATTCTGACAGGTATAAGATGGTAAGTCATTGTTGTTTTGATTTGTATCTCTCGGATGATTAGTGACTTTTAGCATGTTTTCATATGTCTCTTGGACTTCCTTCGAAAAGTATATATTTAGGTCTGTTGCCCATTTTTTGATTGGGTTGTTTATCTTTCTTTTGTTAAGTTGTATGAGTTCCCTGTAAATGTTGGAGATTAAACCCTTATTGGTGATAGCATTGGCAAATATGTTCTCCCATTCAGTAGGCTTTCTTGTTTTTTGTTGTTGATGGTTTCTTTTGCTGTGCAGAAGCTTTTTATTTTGATGTAGTCATATTTGTTTATATTCTCTTTAGTTTCTATTGCCCTAGGGGCGGTATCAGTGAAGAAATTGCTTCGGCATATGTCTGAGATTTTGCTGCCTGTGGATTCCTCTAGACGTTTTACGGTTTCCCATTTTATGTTTAAGTCTTTTATCCATTGAGAATATATCTTTGTGTATAGTGTAAGTTGGTGGTCTAATTTCATTAATTTTGCATGTATCTGTCCAATTTTCCCAACACCATTTACTGAACAGACTGCCTTGACTCCATTGTATGTTCATGCCTCCTTTGTCAAATATTAATTGAGCATAGTGGTTTGGGTCGATTTCTGTCTTCTCTATTCTATTCCATTGATCTATAAAGTATATCTCTTCTTGTGCCAGTACCAGGTTGTTTTGAGAATGGTGGCTTTGTAATACAGCTTGATATCTGGTATTGAGATCCCACCTACTTTGTTCTTCTTTCTCAGGATTGCTGCAGCTGTTAGGGGTATTTTTTATTCCAGATGAAGCGAACTTTTGGAAAGTTCGTTCTAGGTCTGTGAAATATGCCATTGGTATTTTAATGGGGAGTGCATTGAATCTATAGATTGCTTTGGGTAATACGGACATTTTAATGATGTTGATTTTAGCAATCCATGAACATGGTATGTTCTTCCATTTGTTTATGTCTTTCTCTATCTCTTTATTCAGTGTCCTGTAGTTTTCCACGAATAGGTCTTTTACCTCCTTAACTAAGTTTATTCCCAGGTATCTTAATTTTTTTGGTGTGATGGTAAATGGGATTGCTTTTTTAGTCTTACTGTAAGTTCACTATTGGTGTATAGAAATGCCATCGATTTCTTGCCATTAATTTAGTATCCTGCTACATTTCCAAATTCATTTATTAAGTCTTATAATTTTTTGATGGAGTATTTAGGGTTCTCTATGTACAGTATCATGTCATCTGTGAATAAGGACAGTTTTACTTCTTTTCCCATTTGGATTCCTTTAATTTCATCTTCTTGTCTAATCTCAATGGCTAATACTTTCAGTACTATGTTACTATGTCGAACAGGAGTGGTGAGAGTGGCCATCCCTGTCTTGTTCCTGTTCTTAGGGAAAATGATTTTAGTTTTTGCCTATTGAGTATGATGTTGGCTGTGGGTTTGTCATATATGGCTTTTATTATGTTGAGGTATGATCCTTCTATTCCCACCATGCTGATAGTTTTTATCAAGAAAGGGTTTTGGATTTTGTCAAATGTTTTTTCTGCATTAATTGATATGACTATGTGATTTTTACCTCTCAATTTGTTTATGTGATGTATCACATTTATTGATTTGCAGATATTGTGGCATCTTTGCATCCCCAGGATAAATCCTACTTGGTCATGGTGTATTATCTTTCTGATGTACTTCTGGTTTCGATTTGCTAGAATTTTGTAGAGGATTTTGGCATCTGTGTTCTTGAGGGATATTGGCCTGTAATTCTCTTTCATTGTGTTGTCTTTATCTGGTTTTGGTATTAGGTTGATGCTGGCTTCATAGAATGAGCTTGAAAGTGTTCCTTCCTCTTGAATTTTTTGAATAATCTGAGGTGGATAGGTTTTAGTTCTTCCTTGAATGTTTGGTGAAACTCCCCTGTGAAGCCATCTGGCCCTGGGCTTTTGTTTGCTGGAAGCTTTTTGATGACTGCTTTAATTTCTTTCATAGTTATTGGCCTATTGAGATGTTTAGATTCTTCCTGATTGAGTTTTGGAAGGTTGTATTTTTCTAAGAATATGTCCACTTCCTACATGTTGTTTAGTTTGTTAGCATAGAGCTGTTTATAGTATTTTTTAACCAAACTTTGTATTTCTGTGGGGTCTGTTGTTATTTCGCCTCTTTCATTTCTGATTTTGTTTATTTGGGTCCTCTCTCTTTGCTTCTTGGTGAGCCTTGCTAGAGGTTCATCATTCTTGTTTATCCTTTCAAAGAACCAGCTCTTGGTTTCATTTATCTTTTGTATTGTTGTTTTTTTTGTCTCGCTGTCATTTTTTTTTCTTTTTTGCTCTGATCTTTATTATCTCCTTCGTTCTGCTCTCTCTGGGCTTTTCTTGTTGCTCTCTTTATAATTCTTTAAGTTGTAGATTTAGATGATTTACTACCATTTTTTTTTTTTTAAATTAGGCCTGCAGAGCTTTAAAATTTCCTCTCAGGACTACTTTCATTGTGTCCCATAGATTTTGGATTCTTGAGTATTTATTGTCAATAGTTTCTTGGATGTTTTTAATTTTTTCTTTCATCTCTTTGGTAATTATGTCATTGTTTAATAGCATGCTATTCAGCTTCCAAGTGTTTGAATTTTTGGATTGTTTTTGTTTCAGTTTATTTCTAATATTATGCCATTGTGGTCTGAGAAGATGCTTGATATGATTTCAATCTTCTTGAATTTGTGGAGACTTTGCTTGTGACCCAATATGTGGTCTATTTTTAAAAATGTCCCCTGTGCACTTGTGAAGAATGTGTATTCCAATGCTTTGGGGTGATATGTTCAGAAGATGTCAATTAAGTCCATCTGCTGTAGTGAGTTATTTAGGATTGCCATTTCTTTGCTGAATATTTGCCTAGAGGATTTATCCAGTGATATCAGTGGTGTATTAAAGTCCCCTACTATGATTGTTTTGTTGTCAATCTCCCCATTGATATCTTCCAGGAGTTTTTTTTTTAATGTATTTGGGTGCTCCTACATTGGGTGCATATATGTTTATCAGGGTTATATTGTCTTGTTTTATTGCTCCTTTTAGTATTATGAAGTGGCCTTCCATATCTCTTGTTATGGCCTTCACTTTGAGGTCTATTTTGTCATATAAAGTATTGCTACCCCAGATTTATTTTTTTTTCGTTTCCATTTGCCTGAAAGATATTTTTCCATCCCTTCATTTTCAGTCTGTGTGAGTCCCTTGTTCTGAGGTGGGTCTCTTGTAGACAGCATATATATGGTCATGTTTTCTTATCCATTCATTAACTCAATGTCTTTTGATTGGAGCATGTAGTCCATTTACATTTAAAGTTATTATTGATAGGTATTTGTTTGTAGCCATTTTAATTTTTTTTTGCCTGTGTTTCTTCTTACCTTTTTATTTCTTCTTTTTACACCAGTCCCTTTAGCATTTATTGCATTGCTGGCTTGGTAGAGATAAATTCCCTTTGCCTGTTTTTTGGTCTGTGAAGCATCTTATTTCCCCTTCAATTTTGAATAATAGTTTTGCTGGTAGAGTTTTCTTGGATTCAGTCCCTTGCTTTGCATCACTTTGTAAATTTCCTTCCATTCTTTACTGGCCTGATATGTTTCTGTTGAAAAATCATTTGATAATCTAATGGGACATCCCTTGTGCATAACTTTTTGTCTCTCTCTTGCAGCCTTTAAGATTCTCTCTTTGTTCTGATCATTTGCCATCATAATTATGATGTTTCTTGGTGTGGGTCTTTTTGAGTTCATCTTGTTTGGGACTCTCTGTGCTTGTGTGACTTTTTTCTTCCCCACATCAGGGAAGTTTCCTGACATTATTTCTTCAAATAAGTTTTCTAACCCTTGTTCCTCTTCCTGTTTTTCAGGCACCCCTATTATTTGTATGTTGCTTCATTTCATGTTGTCCTATAGCTCCTTTAGGCTCTCCTCATGTCTTTCAGGTTTTTTTTTTCCAATTGCAGTTCAGTTTGGGTGTGTTTTGCTTCCCTGTCTTCTAATTTGCTAATTTGGTCTTCTGCTTCCCCTAGTCTACTGTTGAGTCTTTCCATGGTGTTTTTTATTGCAGCTATGTCACTCTTCATTTCTACTTGATTCTTACGTAAGTTTCTGATTGTTTTCATCCATCCAGTTTATGAACTGTATGACCCTTATTCTGAATTCTTTTTCTGACATATTACTTGCCTCTGTTTCACTTAGCTGCTTTTCTGGCATTTCCTCCTTTTCTTTCTATTGGGGGTTTCTTTGTCTACCCATTTTTGGTCTCACCAAAGGATCTAGATGTAAAGTCGTGCAGGGGCTGCTCCTTGGGTGGCAGTGGCTCCTTCGGCTGTGGTTGCTCCTTGAGCAGTCGTGGCACTGGCTGCTCCTCAGCTGGCAGCAGCTCCTCTGGTGGGTGCTGTTCACAGCAGTGGTGACTCCTCTGGCTGGTGGGGGTAGGCTGCTCACATGGCTGCTTCTCCTCAATTGGGGTCATGCTCCAAGCAGCAGCTGCTCCTTGGATGGGGGCATTATACTCGCATGACTGCTGCTCCTCGGATGGGGCAGACTGCTCATGTGGATGCTGCTCCTTGGATGGGGGCTGGCTTTGTATGACTGCTGCTCCTCAGATTGGGTGAGCTGCTCGTGAGGCTGCTGCTCCTTGGACAGGGGCAGGTTGCTTGCAGGGCTGCTGCTCCTCCTACGGGCATGGTCTGCTCGCAAAGCTGCTGCTCCTTCCATGGGGGATGGGCTGCTTGTGCAGCTGCTGCTCCTGGGATGGGAGTGAGCTGCATGTATGGCTGCTTCTCCTCAGACGGGGGTGGGCAGCTCGCTCAGCTGCTGCTCATCAGACAGGTGTGGGCTGTGTGTGGCTGCTGCTGCTCAGAGGGGGGTGGGCTGCTCACATGGCTGCTGCTCCTCGGACCTGGGTAGGCAGGTCAGGTGGCTGCTAGTCCTTGAATGGGGGCAGGCTGTTCACGGAACTGCTGCTTCTCAGATGGGGGTGGGCTGCTCACCCAGATGCTGCTCCTTGGATAGTGGCATGCTGCTTGTGTGGCTGCTGCTCCTTGGACAGAAGCGAGCTGCTCATGCAGCTGCTGCCCCTTGGACTGGGGTGGGCTGCTCCTGAAGCTGCTGCTCCTTGGATGTGGGCTGGATGCTCACACAGCTGCTGCTCCTCAGATTGGGGCAGGCTGCTCATGTGGCTGCTGCTCCTTGGACGGGGGAGGTTGCTAGCACAGCTAATCCTCCTGGGATGGGTTCAGGGTGCAGGCTGCACACATCTGCTGCTCCTTGGATGGGGGTGGGCTGCTTGCATGGTTGCTGTTCCTCAAATGAGGGAGCAGGTCACTAACACAGCTGCTGCTCCTTGGACAGGGGCAGGCCACATGAGGCTGCTGCTCTTAGACCTGGGGTGGGCTGCTGCTCCTTGGACAGGAGCGGGCTACTCACGTGTCTGCTGCTTGTGTGGTCACAGTGCCCTGGGCTAAATCATTGGGCTGGTCAGAGGGGAGCCTGCTTCAGAAATCACAGGAGCCTGCGCCTGGGGTATCTGGAGACTTGTTGACTGTGGGATCACAGCTGAGGTAGCAGGTCCCTGGCAGGGGTGGCTGTAGAGTCCCAGGTGTTAACTGAGGGCACCCTGGGTGGAGGTGAGGCTGGGCTCCCAGTTACAGCAGCTCTCCCCTTCAAAAAGGCAAGGCCTCTGAGGAAGAGCTGGCCTCCTGGTACTGTTTGCAATGGTAGCAGAGGATTCCTCGTTAGGCAAGCCCAGTTAGCCTGCCCCCAAAGGACCTGTGGGATCTGTGACACACACACACACACACACACACACACACACACACACACACACCACGACCACACACTCCTCTTTTTCTCCCTCATTCATTCATGTTCTCTCCCTCACTGCCACCTTCTTCCTGCCTCCGTAGTTGGGTCTGGGGTGTTATTGACCCATTTGTGGATGGTGTTTCCTCTCCAGGTGTCTGGTTATGTGGCTCACTCTCTAGCACATTGGCCAGACAGGATAAATTTCACCTTGATAAGACACAACACAAAGGGAACAAAGCACAAATGTACTCACGACACTGATAACCCCAATATGAGTGACCACATGAGAAAAGAGAATTAGGGGAGAGAAAAGAGAGCACAAATGATATCAAAGAGAGGGAAAAAGGCGAGAGAAAAAAAAGGAAGAAAAAGGAGAATACACGCGCACACACACACACACACACACACACACACACACTGAGTGGCCAGTTTATTATGACCTCTGAATGCATAATAATCTGGCCACTCAGTGTATATCTTATATAATAAAAGGCTAATATGCAAATTGTCCCCTCGACCAGGAGTTCGACCGGCAGGCAGGTCGGCCAACTGCCCATGTCCCCTCCCCCTGGCCAGGCTGCCAGACCTCACCCATGCACGAATTCATGCACCGGGCCTCTAATATATATATAACCTATCTAATAAAAGAGTAACATGCAAATTAACCATCACTCCGCTCCACCCACCAGCCACGCCCACCAGCCAATCAGGAGCGAATATGCAAATAAACCCAACCAAGATGGCTACCGCCACAGAGAGCAGGAGGGAGGCATGGGTTCCCACGGCAATGGAGGAAGCCAAGCTTTCTGCCTGCCCTTGCCGGCCTAGGCCTCCACTCAAGGCTACAAAGTTTCAATGATAGAAGATACATAAACCCAAACAGAAATGGTGGCAGCCACAGAGCTGGAAAGAGCAGGAAGCTTGGGTTGCCCGTGGCAATGGAGGAAGCCAAGCTTCTGCAGCCCTGGCCAGCCCAGGCCTCCGCTTAAGTCTACAAAGTTTCAATTATAGAAGATACATAAATCCCCCCAAAAATGGCTGCTGCCATGGAGCAAGCAGAAGGCTTGGCTCTGCTCCAGGCTACAAAGTTTCAATTGTAGAAGATAAATAAACCCCAGATACCAGGTCCTCCGCTTGGGTAGCCAGGGGGCGTGACTGGCCTGCAAACCACCACAGGCCCCTCGCCCAGGCCACCTCACACCCCAAGGGAACCCTCACCCTGATCCGGGACAACATTCAGGGCAAACCAGCTAGCCCCCACCTGTGCACCAGGCCTCTATCCTATCTAATAAAAGAGTAATATGCAGATTGACCATCACTCCAACATACAAGATGGCTGCCCCCATGTGGTCAAAGATCTTGCCCCCATGTGGACACAAGATGGCCACCACAAGATAGACAGCAGGGGAGGGCAGTTGAGAGGGAGCAGGTCTCCAAGAGAGGGCAGTTGTGGGCAATCAGGCCAGCAGGGGAGGGCAGTTAGGGGTGACCAAGCCAGCAGAAGAGGGAAGTTGGGGCAACCAGCCTGCAGGGAAAGGCAGCTGGGAGGGACCCAGGCCTGCAGGGGAGGGCAGTTAAGGGTGAACAAGCCAGCAGAGGAGGGAAGTTGGGGCGACCAGGTCTGCAGGGAAAGGCAGTTGGGAGGGACCCAGGCCTGCAAAGGAGAGCAGTTCGGGGGGACCAGGCCTGCAGCGGAGGGCAGTTAGGGGTGACCTGGCCTGCAGGGGAGGGCAGTTAGGGGTAACCAGGCCTGCAGGGGAGGGCAGTTAGGGGAAAACATGCTGGCAGGGGAGCAGTTAGGCATCAATCAGGCTGGCAGGGGAGTGGTTAGGGGGTGATCAGGCTGGCAGGCAGAAGTGGTTAGAGGCAATCAGGAAGGCAGGCAGGCGAGCAGTTGGGAGCCAGTAGTCCTGGATTGTGAGAGGGATGTGCGACTACCCATTTAGGCCTGATCCCACAGGGATCGGGCTTAAATGGGCAGTTGGACATCCCTCAAGGGGTCCCAGATTGGAGAGGGTGCAGGTTGGGCTGAGGGACACCCCCCCATGCACGAATTTCATGCACCGGGCCTCTAGTATATATATATATATATGTGTGTGTGTGTGTGTGTGTGTGTGTGTGTGTGTGTGTACACACACTGAGTGGCCAGATTATTATGTGTTCAGAGATCATAATAATCTGGCCTCTCAGTGTGTGTGTGTGTGTGTGTGTGTGTGTGTGTGTGTGTGTGTATATATATATATGGAGAAAACACCACAGAACAAACAGATAAATAAAAAAAATGCAAACAGCAAACACCCAGTAAAGAGGGTTGGAGGCAGAATCTGTAGAGGCTGAGCTTATATACAGAAAATAAGGTTAAGAATTGGATGAATATGGGGAGGACCTCAGTTCCTTATAGAGGAGGTAGAAAGGGGATGAGTGGAGAAGAAGAAAAAGAAGAAAATAATAATAATAATAATAATAATAATAATAATAATAATAATAATAAATTTAGGGAGAGGAAAAATGCCGGCGGAATAGACAGACGTGTTCTGAGCCTTGTCCCGGAGTAGAAAGAAAGAACAGCTGAAGGTCACAGGAGGAGTGTTTGTTGGCAAGTTAAGGTACAGCTAAACTCTAGAAGAAGGTGAGGGACTGATAGACGGGGTTCCCCTGACCTGACAGTCCCCACTGCGGCTGGGTCCCCACCCGGAGTTGCGGGCTTGGACACAGAGTCTGTGCCATCTTGAACAGGAAAGTGGAGCTTATCGGAAACCTGAGAATCCACAACTGCGGCACCCACGGAACAGCTGCAAGCCCCAGAACACCAGTCCCCAGTTGGCGCAAACATGCGGATTCAGAGGAGCTCTACACTCCACCACGGAAAGGTCAGATTTCACCTGGGATAAGGTGAGGTCTCTGGTCCCGGCGGAAGAGAGGAATGCCCGATTTGTGGGAGCTGGAGCACCAGGGAAGTCTGAGCCTAGAAAAATCCGTGGCTGTTGGGGCTGGCGTGATCCGTGAATGTGGAAGGGGTCCTCAGAGCTGCTAACAGAAGGGTTCTCTAAAAAGCAACCCATTTTGATCTGAAGTGCAGGGACACCCTAATAATTTCAAAGGTGTGCCGGCTGCTTAGACTTATGCGCAGACCCATTGTTCACACACTTGGGCTTTTTCCTCTTGAAATTCTTGCTTCTGATTACTAAGCCCAATACACAGGATCACCCAGTTGGGGACACCCTGGGAGACTGCAGGGGAAAGTTGTTTTTCTGGAACCTGGGGATTGGAGCGGGGAGTAACCATCGGAGAGCCAGCTCTGAGGCAGCCCACTCCCACAAACTGGTAGTGAGTGCCACAGGGAAAGAAGGCTCTAACACTGACTAGAGAGGCCATAGATAGACCTGGAAGTCAATCCAGAAACACTGCCACCCAGGGGCTGAATCACAAATTGACTCTTGTGTAACCAAAAATAAAGGAATACGAGAAATTAAGACACACCTCCTGCTTAAAATCAGGACTGGCTTACAACACTGAAGAGTAGTGGAACGCAGGGAACTGCAATACTGTCCAGACTGAGAAACAGGCGTGCCAAACAAAACAACAGAGGAAGTGAATGACCTTCACTACTCCACATTTTATTTTTATTTTTTATTTTTTTATTTTCATTTTTTGCATCTTTTACTCAAGAAACTATTTTTTCTTTTTTCCTCACTTGATTTTACTTTTTTAATTATTACATTTTTACTTTCAATCCGTATTATTACTACTGCTATTTTATCTTTTTTTTAAGTGTCATTTTATTTTCTCTTCATTTTACTTTGGGATTAGTGTTCTACATTCTATTTTCATCTTTCCTTTAGCATCGTTTTACTTTATCTCAACTCTACCTTTATGCCATCACACTCTTCCTAACCTTCCCCTTTTCGGTGTCCTGTTTATCTTACCCCTTTCCTGCTTTAGATTTCCCCTATTCTTTCTGTTTACCCCCTGTTAAAATTTCACCCTACTTACATATCTAATCTCCAATCCGCTGCCTTAAGTCCTAACACACCTCTCTTTTCGCTGTCTTAACTATCCAAAAAATTGTTTTTCTCTCTGTCCTTTTGTTGTTGTTTGCTTGAATGTTGATTAAATCGAATTTTTATGCTTTTTTATGAGATTGTTTTGCTTATTCTTCTTTTGTTTGTTCATTTTTTGTTTGTTTTGTGCTTCTGTTTTCCCTTGCCTCATTCAATATTAGTTGGTATTGTAGTTTGTATTCATCCCCAGGTACTTGTTGTTGGCATTTGCTGGGATTAGTGATTGTTCTATTGGAGTTTTATCCCCATATATATAGTTTGTTCCCCTTTCTCTCTTAGTCTCTTTATTGTCTCTCTTACTTTTTTTCCTTTTCCCAATTTCATTTTGACACTCCTTTTTTTTCCCATTCTTTCTTTTTCCTCTTCTTTTTCACCTATCCCCTAATTTGCCTTTCTCTGGTGGTCACCTTTATTGGAGGTTATTAATATGGTGAATACATTTCTGTTCAGTGCCTTGTGTGTTGTACCAGGTAGTGCTGTATTTTGTGCCTTTAAATCAACGCAGGAGAAAGAGAACTACATAACCAGACATCCAGAGAAGAGAGACCATGGGGAGACAGAGAAACAGCCCGCATATGAAAGAAAAGCAGGAATCACCAGAAAAGGAAGTAAATGAAATGGAGGCAAGCAACCTTCCATAGAAAGAATTCAGAGAAATGGTAATAAGGTGGCTGAAAAGAATGGAAGAAAAATTCTACAATATGAGCAAGAACCAAGAGGAAATAAAGAAGAACCAAGAAGAAATGAAAAATGACATTGCTGCTGTAAAGAACTCAATAGAAAGCATCAAGAATAGACTAGAAGAAGAAGAGGACCACATCAGTGAGCTAGAAGACAAGATGGGAAAAAATACCCAAGTAGAGCAAATTCTAGAAAAAACATTAAAAGGCAGGTGGAGAGCCTAAGGGAACTTTGGAACAACACGAAACAAAACAACATCCTAAATTCATTTTTAAAACTTTTTTAAAAAAATTCTTTATTGTTTAAAGTATTACGTAAGTATCTTTTTCCCCCCATTGACCTCACCCTGGCCGCCCCCATCCCCCAGCATATGCCCTCACCCCCCCTACTGTCTACGTCCATTGGTTAGGCTCATATGGATGCATACAATTGACCTTTTACTCTCTCACCCCCTGCCTTCCCTCATAGGTTGGACAGTCTGCTCGATGCTTCCATGAATATAGTTATATTTTTATTTTATTTTATTTTATTTTATTTTTAATAAATCTTTATTCAGATTATTACAATTATTTCTCCTTTTTCCCCCCATAGCTCCCCTCCACCCATTTCCCACCCCACCTTCTGCCCTTACCTCCCCCCCACTGTCCTCATCCATAGGTGTATGATTTTTGTCCAGTCTCTTCATGAACCCCCCATACCCCCTTCCCCCTGAGAATTATCAGTCCACTCCCTTACTATGCCCCTGATTCTATTATATTCACCAGATTATTCTGTTCCTCAGGTTTTTAATTCACTTGATTTTTAGGTTCACTTGTTGATAGATATGTATTTGTTGTTCATAATTTTTCTCTTTACTTTTTTCTTCTTCCTCTTCTTTAAGAATACCTTTCAGCATTTCATATAATACTGGTTTGGTGGTGATGAACTCCTTCAGCTTTTTCTTATCTGTGAAGTTCTTTATCTGCCCTTCAATTCTGAATGATAGCTTTGCTGGGTAGAGTAATCTTGGTTGTAGGTTCTTGCTATTCATCACATTGAAAATTTCTTGCCACTCCCGTCTGGCCTGCATAGTTTCTGTTGACAGTCATATGGGTGCTCCCTTGTAGGTAACTAACTGTTTTTCTCTTGCTGCTTTTAATATTCTCTCTTTGTCTTTTGCTCTTGGCATTTTAATTATGATGTGTCTTGGTGTGGTCCTCTTTGGATTCCTTTTGTTTGGGGTTCTGTGCGCTTCCTGGACTTGTAAGTCTATTTCTTTCACCAGGTGGGGGAAGTTTTCTCTCATTATTTCTTCAAATAGGTTTTCAGTATCTTGCTCTCTCACTTCTGGCACCCCCAGAATTCTGACGTTGGTACGCTTGAAGTTATCCCAGAGTCTTCTTATATTATCTTCAACTTTTTTTTTTTTTTTTTTTTTTTTGCTTTTTGCTTTTTCGGTTGAGTGTTTTTTGCTTCTTTGTATTTCAATTCTTTGACTTGATTTTTGTGTTCCTCTAGTCTGTTTTTGGGTCTCTGTATAATATTTTTTATTTCAGTCAGTGTATGTTTAATTTCCAGTTGGTCCTTTTTCATATCTTCGAGGGTCTCGTTACATTTATCGGCCTTTTCTAGGATATTCTTAAAAAGCCTTATAACCGTGGTTTTGAATTCTATATCCAGTCGTTTGTTTTCCTCCATTTCTTTCGTTTGTGATCTGATTCTTTGACGCCGCATTTTCATTGCTTCCCTGAGTTGGTAAGGTAGATTTGTGTGCTAGGTTTCCAATATGGCCCAGTGGGTCTGCCTCCCCAGTTAACCTGAGGTGGACACTCTTGGTGCACCCCTTTGTGGACTGTGTGTACAGCCTTGTTGTAATTAAGTCTTGATTGTTGTTGGTATCACTGGGAAGAATTGACCTCCTGGTCAGTTGGCTGTAAGGATCAGCTGTGTCTATGCTGGGAGAAGTTCGGTCTGGAGACAGCCTTATAGGATTAGACTTGCCAAATTGCAATAGCCTCTGTGCTCAGCTTGGATGGGGTGGAGTCTCAGGGCGGAGCAGACAGTCTTGGTTTCCCGTAAGCCTTGCCCTTGCGTGCACGTGCGCGCCTTCAGACCTCTGCCTTCCCCGGCTCCCGAGTCTCCGCCCAAGTGTCCAGACACCCCAACAAGAGCGTGGGTCCCCAGGGGTTCGCCTGGAACTGGGGTTCACTGCAGTCAGAACTGGGGCTCAGTGCAGTCAGGAGCCTCTGGCTCCCTTCCACTAGGGAAAGCCTGTGGCAACCTCTGCAGCCTTTGTGCGCACTGGCACGCGCGCGCCTTCAGACTTCTGCCTTCTCCAGCTCCTGAGTCTCTGCCCGAGAGTCCAGACTCCCCCTGTAAGTGCGTGGGTCCCCAGGGGCTCGCCCAGAACTGGGGTTCAGTGCAGTCAGAACTGGGTTTCAGTGCGGTCAGGTGCTCTCTTCCCCCTTCCACCAGAGAAAGTCAGCCAGGCTCTCAGCCGCCCTTCCTCTCTGTGCGCACAAAGACCCTTTGCGTACCTCCAATTCTCTGTGAGCTTTTCTCTTTCCTTCTAGTTGTAGAATTTTCACTCAGCCAGCTTTCCTGTGGTTCTGGATGGTGTCCGTTCTTTCTTTTAGTTGTAGTTTTGAAATTGTTGTGCGAGGCAGCAGTTTAGGTGCTTACCTATGCCGCCATCTTGGTTTCTCTATCTCTCAGTTTGTTTATGTGATGTATCACATTTATTGATTTGTTGATATTGTACCATCCTTGCATTCCTGGGATAAATCCTACTTGGTCATGGTATATGATCTTTCTGATGTACTGCTGGATCTGATTTGCTAGAATTTTGTTGAGGATTTTGGCATCTATGTTCTTGAGGGATATTGGCCTGTAATTCTCTTTCATTGTGTTGTCTTTATCTTGTTTTGGTATTAGGGTGATGCTGGCTTCATAGAAGGAGCTTGGAAGTGTTACTTCCTCTTGAAATTTTTGGAATAGTCTGAGGAGGATAGGTTTTAGTTCTTTCTTGAATGTTTGATAAAACTGTCCTGTGAAGCCATTTGGCCCCGGGCTTTTGTTTGCTGGAAGCTTTTTGATTGACTGCTTCAATTTCTTCCATAGTTACTTGGCCTGTTGAGATGTTTAGATTTTTCCTGATTGAGTTTTGGAAAGTTGTATTTTTCTAGGAATATGTCCATTTCCATTAGGTTGTCCAGTTTTTTGGAATAGAGTTTTTGGTAGTATTTTTTTAACAATCCGTGGTATT